>NW_026862804.1:0-251031 GCF_026571515.1 Ruditapes philippinarum
CTATAAATTCCCTTCATGAATATCATAGTCTAGAAAATGATTTGTATTATTTCGTTGAATATCTGTGTTTGAAATAGTTTGATTAAAATAGTGTTGATATGAGCAATAGCTTTTGCCAAAAGAAGTATACATATTATTGATATCTTATTTTACTATTAAATTTGTTTTTTATTATGCATTATATATACCCGAAATATGTAATTTGTATATCTCCAGTCATTCGTTATCACATGTGTTTCATTTCTGTTCAATCATCTAGTTTCAATGCGCTGTGGATATCACTGGATTAAAAATTAAAAGATGCTCTTACGGTTTTTTTTTTTGTTGTTGTTTATTTTCGTTAATTATGCGGTCATTTGGTGGTTCTCATATATTTTTTTTTCGTTGATTGTACTGAGAGAGATACGAAATAACATTGGGACACTGTTTTGAGGTATAATGTTAGCATCGCCCTCCTAGGACTATTAGTTTGGTCATAATTACATGTCAATATATGGTTCCTACAATCCATTGGTATCTATATAGAGGCTATAACGTTGTTTAATCCACTCTCATTTTTTATGTTGTTTCTGTTGTAATTAAACTTGAGCCATTACAATAATGACTTATAAGGCTTTTGATCCAGTCATCCCCACTAGCATATTCAAATACTATTATTCATTCACGTGAAATGAAATGATAAGAGAGAGGTATGAAGTGTTTTTCTACCCCCCTACTGGTTTGAAAAATGTTAACTGATAAGCTTTTTAACGAATTAGATTTTTTTAAAAATTTATTTATGTCTCTTTACAATTGACTTTGAAACAATTTATTAGTACCTTCCAAGATATAGCTCCATCCTTCCTATTTGTTATAACATGATCAATTAAGGATAGTTATATCTCTCAAGATCTGTTTGTGGTCTGAATTATAATTAATGTATCTCGGCAATAATAGTCAATGAACTAAGTGCTCCTTCAGGTGCTTACTACAGCTACGAATAGAACCGTATAGGACATCTTCATATCTTATTCACGTTATATTATATCTCGACCTATTGATCTTCATTACTCACAACTTTCACGTATTACACTCTAAGTTTACTAACTTCTACCTATAGTTACACAGCTTTATTCATGTAGCTATACTACTGAAATCTAACTTTTATAGGCCAATTCATGATTTCACTTACGAATTCACGATTTCAACAACAACAATAATCCTGTTCTCTAATTCCTAGTCTCAACTTAGATCATGGAAATAGAATAATTTACAAACACTTCAAGTATAAAGTTGTATCCGTGAGTTGAAATCGTGAACCTTCAAAACCGAGTAAGTTTTGAAATTCTGTTAATTCACTCGAAGTGAATCTTTATGAAAGTATTAACACATTGGTGAATTTCGTTTCAGTATTAGAAATATCGTAAATTTTAAGTTAAATCATGAAATTTCATGATGTTGAAATGTTAATTCATGAAGTTGAAATCTTTGAATTCTTGAAGTTGAAAAATCGGGATTTTCAATTCATAAAGACTAAATGGTTATGATTCCGTTCGAGGTTAAATCGTGAATTCAAGAAGTTGAAATCTAATTCATTCATGAAGTTGAAATCATGAATCGTTATAAAATTAAAATTCTTCGATTCACGAGTTGATAACTACGAGTGAATCTTCTTGATTTTTGAATTGGAATTCATGAAGTTGAAATCGTGAATTCACGAAGTGAAAATTGCGAATTCACGAAGTTGATTTCGTGAATGTTTGATTTGTTGATTTCAATGAGTCTTATACTCATGAATTCTAATGAAGTTGAATCGTTATTTATGAAGTTGACAATCGTATTCGTGAAGTGATATTCGGAATTCATGAAGGCTTAAAATAGTAAACGTGATATGATCGTTGAAAACGGGAATTCACGAAGTTAAAATGTGAATCCCATGGAAGATGATCGAGAAGTTATGAAGTTGAAAACCTGATCCGGTGCTCGACACAGCTCTGCTTGACTAAAATTTTATAATATTGACAACTTGTTATTATATTCCATATCATTTTTTCAATTTGTGTGTTGGTCTTTTTTGATGCATGTATTCCTCGTATCTTCAAATTTTGTTTCAAATGGACATAATACCACTATTTATTACTTCAAATTTTGAAATCTCTACTAACTTATAAACACAAACTTATTAACTTTAGTCATTCGTTTCTAATTGTTCATTCAGACACTATAATTAATTCAAATTTGTTCTTTTAGGATTAACAACATTGATCATTAGCCAAGACGAATTGAAATTTTTATTAATGATATCTGTCTCTACGTCAAACCAGTGCATCCATTGTATGTTATTTAAAAAACCCTAGCTTACATAGATAAGTAAATTATAATAATTCTTTAGATACTGGCCAAAAAAATTTTTTATTAATATTATTCGTCAATGTGACTCCTACATTAGACACAAAGCTTGATTTTTTTGTTTAAAGTTAAAGTGATATATTTTCTTATAAGTTGAGTAAAATGTGTTAAACGTTATTATCACGATACTGCCAAATAGATATCGCAATATATATTGTACTGTCATTTCTATAACTTCTAGTAATATTTTTTAAATGTGTTCTACTTATACTCTGTTTCCTGCCGTTTATCTACATTTTCTGTTTATATGTATTCTGTATTATAAAATAAATCGAAACTTTTGATATCATAACACGATGCACAATTAAGATTGAATGACGATCTTTAGATCTTTTGACAATGTTTAACAAAACTAGACTTGACTCACAATCCTTAAATGGTTTTTTCACCATCGCCTATCTCATATTGGATAGTCAGCCTTCATGTTTATCGCCTTACAAACCTGCGCCACCCTACACCAACCTCAATAAATAATTCTTATTTTCTATCTAATTAATATACATACCAAACATAATTTGATTACCATACAAACTAATGTGGCTTACTACACTATACACATTAAAAGTTTTCGTTTTATGACAAAAAAAGGCAAAACATAAAAATTATTATCTCATTTAGACATGAATGGGATACACTACAAAATAGTATAAAACAAGTTTTGACACCAAAATACACAGGAACTTGTATTTTCTGAACGAAAAACTAAGCCTATTGATATACATTATGTTGAAAACAAGAACTATTACGCTAATTTTTTAATGTCTTCAATACAAGCTCGCACCAAACCGACGAGCTAAGGTGAACTATTGGATGTGACTCATCGTCCGTTCCCAGAATCTGTTCTGTCAGTTATATATTTATTTTATAATAAGAATATTCACGTAAACAAAACTTCCTCAAAAATATCAACCTGTATATGTATAATCCCTCCGGCAATTGGCTTTCAAATGTAAAATATAACAAATGCTTGAAACTCTCGTTGCCAGGCAACCGAAAGTAAGAAATATATTAAAATTTGAAATTTCTTCGTATAAAAAAACACACACGCGCTTATAATCTATATATTGACACGAAACAGGCATCGTCAGTGCGGCCTTTTTTCATACATTTTACTAGTCATTATACTCCCCTGGGCTAAAATTGGTCAGTCATAGGGGGGTTAGTTTATCCAATAAATTATAAACTATCATTCCAGCGCTAGAGTTGAAACATGGTTTATGTCCTTAGCCAAGTTATGTAAGTAACTCTTGGGTAAAAAGCCTCCCGGATGTCATGGTTTTCATATAAAAGAATGTATACAGTAAAAGTTATCAAAAAATATTCTCTTATAACTCTATAAGGCTTCGTACACATCTTAATTTTTTATTTGAATCACATAGCATCTCTTCAACTGCGAAGATCTCCTGGTTAAAACTGACCATGCCCTGTGGTCATGGCTTTTCCTTATATGTATCAAATAGAATCTGAAGCGCTTAGATGTCTGGCATTAAACATTGTGTAGTGGACGATTGAATAATCAACCTTGAATTCAAAGCAAAATCATGAAAATGCTCTTAGCTTAACAATCCATGACTTTCATCTTTCCTTGTCCCTAGTAACTGTACTTACATAACACAATTGGCTTTTTAAAGCAATTTATTTCTAGTAACCATTGACTTTCTATAGCAATCATTACCTTAACAAACACTGACTTCCATTGCAAACATTGAATTTTTTAGCAAAAAGTGAATTCCAAAGCAACCTGTGACTTTCCTCCGTAATCAGTTAATTTCATACTACCGATTGTCTTCCCTTTGCAACCGCTAAGTTACAGATCAAACATTCGCTTTCATTGGATACAACTAACTTGCATTTCTTTCGTTTTTGCTGTTATTTGACTGAGATTAATCTAAATTATGCAATTTTAAGTGTTTTATAAAGAAGGTAAACATTATGAATTTGAACGCTTTTGATTTTAGGTTTAGCTTCTACCATTGATGTAACGAATAACACTTCATCCACTTATTGGACGAGAAAACTCTCGATTGTAAAATTGTACACATCTAATCCAACTATTGGAATAGACTCCAAAGAATATATTAGGATACAGCTAACAAATGCGAGCAATTTCATCATCAGCAGCAATTGAAAAATCCGAAATATAGAACTGGGTAATAATCTGGTTTGGGACTAATTGATGTATGGTTATTTAAACACAGCATGAGATTGTAAATGCTGTTATTGGGAAGCATATTTTCTTTTTGGATGCTATGTAGGTAAGGACTTAGCCGGACATGTAGAACATGATATAATAAACAGTGTGCCTCTCGTTGCAAAAAGATTGTAAATTGTTGCGACAAAAATGCATGTCCGAATATGCTATGATGGCGCGAATTTATGACCAGATTATTTTAAATGCATATGCATATATTAATACCTGTTGTCACGATGAGTGGGAAGTGGTCGAAGGCTACATAAATGCTCCGGGCTAATGCAGCTAAATCTTAATTGCAATTCTGATATGACTGTACAGTGCTGCTCATCCTATATATAGCAAGTTCCTGCAGACGAAAAGTTGTGTGATTTTAACTTGTAAAAAAAACAGTCAGGGATGCCATAGGTCAAGATAGAAGGTTATAATCACTCGCTATAATAATATAAAATTGGTAAAGCAATGCACTCACAAATTTATCTCTATTTAATAGAAGTTTGATTTAAAAACATCCCTTTATTATGCATGAAACCGATTTATATGATTTTTAAAAATTTTAAACCAATTGATGTTTGCATTCGCGTGATATATATATATATGTATCTTCTAATTATGCTTAAGAACTTTATAAACACATGTCGGTTTCTGTACATTGAAGTCTTACACAAAAAACAGTAAATTCTATTATAATGTCAAACAGCCTATTGCATGGCTTAATCATTAATTAATTGATGACGTATAATATGAATTCGTAGTAAGTTGCACATAGTATATAACATTTCTCATAATGTGTGATCATGTTTGAATCTAGTAGATAGATGTATATATAATATAGATTTAAAATGTTTTTTTTTTGCACTCATTCCATAGAAAATCAAAAAACAATGTGAACGACTTGATGCAGTTTTATTTGTCATTTCAATTAAGTTATTAACGATATAATGCTTCAACTCTGCAATATTGTATAAGATGACAAATATTACTTCTTTATGGTATATGTTTCATTAACACAGTTTCTTTTTAATTACTCTCACAATACCCATAGTTAACCTAAAAAGTAATCGATATTCAAACTGGTTTTCAGGACCGTACTCAGCAAGAATTGCTTATTTCATATCGACTTTCTAGTGAAATGGACTGAATATGAATTCTTCATATAATACGATAGTCGCTGTTCTTGAGATCGTTAACAGACCAGTAACGCCACGGTCTGCCAATGCTTAATAGGGATACAATTTAATTAATCTAGTTTGACTGATGCGAGAATGCGGATATTTCTTCTCTGTCTGAATTATTAACACTGTTGTTATGTGACGATTTGATTAATTTATTACCTTATAATTTCATCATGCCTAACAGAAGCAGCCCGATAATATTATATTAATAGATGTTCGCTAATATACTCAACATTGTCGTTTTATAATAATTTAAATTGTTACGAATCCATTAAATCAAGGGTGTACAATTTTAGATAGTATTACATCGGTTGACCATCTAAACGATTTTTTTCTAGTGTTTAATTGACTGAAGTATTTAAAAAGGTTATATAAAAATATTGGCTGAGATACAATTACTTCATTTTTGGTTTCAATTCTTTTTATTTAATTTATCCATCTTTCAGCTGAAAAATTTCACCGTTTTGTTATATATCTTAATCTGATACGAAGCCGAGATTGTACGGGAATTATTGAGCCCCGAATTAGATTGGAAGGAAAACTAAAAATCCCTAAAGAAGAAAACTAGAAATATTGCCTTCGAAAACAGACCTTTACAATACTCAATTCCGCAAAGCTAAGGTACTTTTCGACTTGGTGAGCGATTTAAATCTAAAACGCAAAGCGAAAATTTGGATTGGTATCGAGAAAAACTGGATTTAAGTTATAAATTGACGTAGAACTCAACACGAAAAAAGCTAGAATATCATGGATAAGAGCTGACACAGTATATTTTACAACAGAGGACTGTAAAACATCCATAAGATTAGCGCAATTTGAAGCATTTTATGTAGAAAATTGTCAGAACAGCTGCAATAGAGTTCGATATACAGAAAACTGCAAGAAACAGTTTCCACAAAACTTGGAAACAACGCGTTACATCGACATCACAACGTATGTTAAAGATTGGAGGGTGCCATTTTGTTTATATTATGATATTTTGTTAACTTAACCGTGATAATTATACTGATTTTGAAAAGCATCCAGTCAGTAAAAAATCGTCGTTTATGTAAAATAACATTGAATATATGATAAAACAACAAAATGAGTCAATGTTATTACTGATATTTATGTGCTATTATTCTCTCTTTTATTTGTAGCAATATATATTAGTAAATGTTAAAGTACTTCAACATAGCAATATTGTGCAAAGTAAGTGTGTAAGAAAATATATCTCCTCTTAAATCATTTAACCATATGTAAGAACAAATATATTCTCATTGTACACAGTTCTATATTTTAAAAAGTATCTTTCATTGTTACAATGCACTCTCAATAACTATTGTAATCTCTTTATTACATATTGATCTTATAGATGTTCAAATAATACAATTGAGATCCCGCATTCTGCAGTTATTGTAATTTGTTTCAAATATCTAAATATGGTGTAAGGCATGAGTCATCGATTTTACCTGGCCATTTTGTACTTACATAAGATTTTTTGTCACTAGACTTTCAGTAAGAGAACGCTTGACTAGCAACAAATTGTATGTTGAAAAATGTAAGACATCGTTCACCAACATCATGAGCCAGAACGCATAAACTCTAGTCGTATTTGACAAGTTATATGATCCATTTGATAAAATAATTCTCTAAAGATAAAAATAAAAATATGAACGCATTCAATCGCATATCAGCAATATTAAGAAAGGAACTGCACAAGCAGCAGATATATATATATATATATCATCGGAATGCGAGCAGGAGTTCCGGAGCACGTACATTTCTGCATAAATATATATTGTGCAAGAAGCACCTTTGATAGATAAACCTCAGTGACAGAATAACAGATATTTAGTATACAAGAAATTTAAACGATTGATACCAGTTTTGGTTTTTTATACTTAACTCACTTGTGTGCGTCCACGAGGATACTATTATTTGTCACTTGGATGTAGGAAGTATAGGATTACTTTATTATGACTCCTAGAGTCATTTATAACAATGTGTTATTTTTGCTGGAGGTATATACGAATGGATACTCATAGACTAGAACCAAAAACTTCTCTATTTCAAGCTAAAGGACTTTCCACGGAGCGTTATCCTTGGAGCAAAGTTTATATTGGTTGTATATACTATCATAACACTTCAGGACCATTGGAAGTATATGCTTGAAAAATGCTGAAATTCGAAATACAAACTCAAACTATGCTGGTTGTTGAAATCACAAAAAACATATATATATTATATATATAATTAGACAATAGGTGCACTTAACGAAATTTCATACTACAAGACATTATGTAATAGACATACGGCTTTCCCAAACTGCTATATTAAATTCTTAAAATCAGACAATGAAATGAAGTCCCTGTACCAAAATAATCAAGAAATGCCAGACAGGTTCAATTTTGTCTTCTGGTTTGACAACAAAATTAAGTCCTGCCTCCGTTGGAAAGCCCATCAGAATATTATAATGAAATTGATTTGAGAGGGAGTGTTTTAATGCCGCCTTATGGACAGTAATTTCGCATTAGGGGACCTGAGGAAGGGATATAATTTACTTGGCAAACTTGGTGCATGTGTGATTTGGTCATAAGGAGAAAATGATCTCAAGTTTAGGATGACCCCTTAAATTTAACTTTGGTTGGCTTCAAGGAGAGATCTATACAAAGACTCAAGGTTCATCACAATTTCTCGGCTAAACTCGTATATGCGAATCACAAACGAGATCTTTGAAATTTCGCGTCCAATCTCAAAACATTCTTTAAATCAACTCCTTTATGAGGCCCTAGGAACTTTACTAATTCATCCTTTCTCACGGTGTCAGAATATAGGTGATTTTGTCACTCTCAATTCAAGTAGTGATGTATCCCGACGTAAATACAAATATATTTTTTCAAAAACTAAAACTGTCAAGTGAGTCTCTCTCATTGAAAGGTCAGTCAGGTCACATTTGAGCCTTTAGCTCAAGCAAAAGGATCGCTGATTTATTATTCTGCATATTTCCACCGATCAATAAAAAGCAGTCAACCTGCCAACGCCCTAAGCTGTATTTTATACTTTCTCTAAGACAAGAACCTGGTATGGTGATTGGTCGAACATTTATCTTTCTCCCTTTTGTATAAATCCATGACCTCCGCCATACAGTATTTGACTCCGCGTATAGCGATTTTGGTGTGCATATAGATATCAATGTTGATCAAAGTCTGCTCTAATAAAGTCGGCACAACGATTTGGCACCTCTTGCAGGTGCTGTGTTTTTCAGACCTATTATTTCTTAAAACTTAACAAAACAAAAGAACAAAAAACACTGTTCAGAATTTGTCAAGACCGTTATGCAAAATCAATAATACATAAGAGACCATAAATACAAGTGAGAATCCGTAAGGAATCCTTCACACCCATAAACTCTTAAAATGGGTATTGTTTGAATTGGTGTTTTCCTTTATGCCGGATCGTACCAGTTCAGCATGACATGACCTCCTCTATGTTAGTTTTGTGGTTATTAAGTTGAGTCATATATTCGAGTATACCAAAGGGTTTAGCGATTGTAGCGCTTACAACGGAATAAATAGTCTCTTCTTAAGTATCTCAGGCTCCTGTTTCACTACTCTAAATATCAGCAGACCAAGAACACCATTTACGGTGTCCATACTTACTTCTCTCAAACTTTGAGTATACCTACTCGGTGAATTATGCAAGGTTTTTACTGATCATGTTAGACTGATTCCCTATATCGAATTTGTGCGGAGTTACAGTGGGTTAAAAGTCAAGTCGTACACAATGTTGACCTTGATAGGATCAGAGAACCACATGGTAGATCCATCAATAACGATAAACAAAAAATATGTATGAGCTCTCTTTTATGTCTCTAGGAAGAAAACGTACAAACTGATAAATTGGTGCACTCTGGTCGAAATGAAAGCCGGGGAGTTATCCCTATCGACATCATGTGTTAGTATGAATCCAACCTCAGCCTGAGTGTCTTGTTTTCAGAAGCTCGGATCCATTTAGATAGATTGATCATCGACAAAAAATAGGTCAATCAACTTGACCTCTTCTTATGTAAAAACAATGATCGGTTATCTAATAACTAAAGAACCCCTCTGTAGGCATTAGTGGAACTTCATATATACCTTTTGGTATCACCCCTCTGATATATACCTTTGAGGTCTTAAATTTTCGATAACAGCATTTCGAATGACCTACTAATATATATGGATGGCTCTAAGAGGTCTAAAGGTCTCAAGTCAACATTGGACAACTTGTAAACTGGTAATATATCATACTGGTTTCTATTGAAATCCACGATCACAATAACTTAAGAAACCCTTAGGCCTAGGAGAGACTTCATGAACTATTTTCTGTGAATTTATAGGGTGATTATTACAGATTTGTCAATGACCAGCAGCTCTACCTGAAAATCCCTAAATTAATGACCTTATATAGTATTTATGTTTCTAGCCAGTTTCAAGGGAGCCTTTGTTGTATGCACATGGAGGTCCATGCTATACAATTGCACTCTCTTAAGGATTATACGGGATAGCTGTTAAAACGGTTTCTGATCATAATTACATGTAAAATACTGTCTCCGTAGGCCATCAGGAATTACCCTCCCTTCCAAAGCGTTTGTATGGTACTCGTAGTAGACGTGCTATGATAAGTGTATCTCATGCTCAGATGTCCCCTATCTATAAGTTTGTGATGGAATCAAACACAGGTGAGTACGCAAGTGTTCACACAATGCGTGCGACAGTCGGCACCATTTGTAAGCTGGTGAAACAAACGGTATACTGCATTCTTAGTAAAATAATCTTATAAGAAACGGCTAAGTAACTCTAGCCGTCTAGAAACATTATAAAAGCTTGGAGTGCTATAGAAGGTTCTGATTCTGCGTTCAATATCCTTACAGTTGAAACCAGTATCACGATATATTCACCATGACTTACTTCTCTATTTTGGATCAAGTGTCCACAGAAGATCTCTATCACTGGTTCCCAACATTGACTCTCTGATGTTATCTCACTTCAGACACTCCGTGGTATTCGTGGCATCATGTTTACTTAAGAAGACAACATGACTCTGTGTGATACACCTTGTAAGGAACTCAAACTTTGGACTATAGTGTCCCAAAGTTGGTCTTATGAAGCCAGAGAGTTATGCGCCAACGCCATAATTTTGATTTAGGGCAGTGTCAGAAGAGTTCTCTAGTGTTACACTCTCATAATGAGAACCTTGATGTTTACTAATCCTCGATGTCTATCGGAAAGTCTCTTTAGAACTATAACACCCCTGTGGAGTAATCTCTCTCAGAGATACCTCATACAAAAAAATCTGTAACACAATGATTTCGTGTATTTTTGGACAAGTTGAGTCAATTGGCTTATATTGCATCAGAGCAAACAAACTAGACCCCTATTGGCTTCTCATGCTATATAGAAACGAAGGAGAGTTCTCTCAAGCGTCAAAGGTTTGCACTCATTACATTAGTATATATAGAGTAATTGACGTGTTTTATCATAGACTCAAGTTAACGTAAAACAATATTCACGTGTAGGCACATAAGATGTCTTCTTCTAACTTTGTTGATGATCATGTATATTGTTCTTTGAGACTCACCGCACGCACTGACGCGCTGTAATTATATATAGATATATACACCGCCGGCTGATCAAAGAGATTTGATATGAATGAGCGTCGTAGCAGTATCATTTACTTGATAACTCTGTATAAACTCTGTTTCTCACTGTACAGTTCGAGTCAGAAGTCAGATGGTTCTATCGATTTTATACCTCCTCATCAAACATATAGTATAAAATTGTGCTGCTGATGCAAGGGGGTCTTACTTCTTTTCATAATACGATCTTGGTGTAAATTGATATTATATGAGTGCTCAGTCAGTACAATATTATACCTGTATGGAAAGTGGTTGGATATCTCATTCATTGCTCCTTTAACAATTTGTATGCTATAAGGGTTTCTACGCTAAGATGAGTTGTACAATTTTTTACTTACGAAAGCCAGTATTTATGGTAGACAAAATCAGTTATATATATAAATTAACTCTTTTTTCATAGCTTCACTGTATTGGTTTAAAATCTGCCTGAATCAAACAATATTCTTAAATACTTAAAGTAGTTAATTATATACTAAATACAATGTTGCTCTTTATAATATGAGGTTACATTTGTATGATGTATACATAATTTTCGTAACATTTACAAATTTCTCTGTATGTCCTTAGTTACATATTGCCATTAGTCCATTTCGGTTTAGTGAGCAATCGATTGATTCAATCCAATGTCTTCCTACCTATCCAATCTTACAGTCTTTAAGAGTACCCAGGTACTAAAAGTCAACTAATTGAATCATTTATTAATTCATTTATTTAATTGTGTAACATAAATAAAGCGTTACCTGTGTAAAAAGTATATTTTGTTATATATGATTTGTTTTGTCCATTGTATAGAATAACCTTATTAATTTGACTCAAGATTGGCATTAGAAGCTGTATATTATATGTGTTATTGTAAAACATAATTTTGTTTCATATTGTTATATACTTTATGTGTTAGAAAGTTGTTAATATACAAACAATGTCGCACTGCACACTTAAACGCATCCTGAACGCTCCATATGTATCTCTCCTTCACTCTTTAATGCCAGAAAAAAGTCAATATTAAACCTCATCTTTTATAAGGAATTTGGAATGTACGCCCTGCTGTTCGAAATAAGAATAATTCTGTTATTTCTCTCGCACTATAAAAATCACAGAGCTTTGTCATAACCATAAGAGATTTATTCTGACTAACATTTAAGGGAAATAGTAAGAAAAAATATAACTCTCACACATATAATTATCTATGAATTATATCATATTAACAAAAACAAATCAATGTGTAGGAAAATATTTGTGTCAACTGGAATATTATTTGATTTTTATGGTAAAGACTCTGATATTAATTTGTTACCACTATTTTAGCGTGTGTAGTTTTTGATTCATTCTATAAACTCTGGTTACGTGAAAACTCGTGCTTATACTAATAGGTTGAAGAGTTCACAATTTAAATGCAAATACATATAGTTATATAATATGATAGTAATTATCAATCTTTGATATAGTTAATTTTATAAATAATTATCGTATTCTTATCTACACCCCCGTAACTGATAGTTTTCATGCTTCAGACAGCTGTGACACGTACTATGATTCCTAGATAAGGGGTAAACATTCGGTTTAGTTGTAATTAAATGAATTATACATAGAAAATTACTAATAGCATATAAGACATCATCCTAATAGAGAAGATATACTCTAGATTTTATTTCAAAAGGCATAAACATTTTACAATGTCTGTCGCCATAAACAGAATGATGGTTACTAATTGTATATGAGAAAAGTATGTAACTGAATACAAATAATTTTTACATGAACATTTTTATATTGTTAAGAACACATATACATTGTATTTCTATATCTCTTTGTAAATAATAGTATGCTATATATATCAATATCATTATCTGAAAACAATCAATCATTCGTTCTATCACGTAATGGATTTGCAAAGTAGATATATTTTGATAATCTATTAACAGTAACATGCTTAGAATTTTTCATTAAGATATAAATTTATTTAAGGTAGGCCAAGAGCAATAATATTTTGGTAAATGTTCTTTCCTTAATTCCCTATAAAATGGACAAACTATTAAAAAGTGATATTCTGTTTCAATTTCATTCATATTACATTTTAAACAAATTCTTTGATCTCTGTCAATATAAAAAATAATTCCTAAATCTACCTTCTTCTATCATAAGTCTATGTGCTGAGCATCTAAATCGTGACAAAGCTATTCTAAACTTTGGATTTTTTACTAAGAAAGGTATTTTCAAAATAAAAACTGTCTTTTATAATCTTATAGGTCTCTAATTTTGATGAACCACTTTTCGTATATTAAGAAAGAGAATTTGGCAACGAGAATGTTCATGGTGCTATCTTGTTTGTTAAATTTTTGTCATTCATTAAAGTAATGTATTGTTTGTACAAAAACTCTCTAAGTAAACAATTCATTGTTTAGATGTATTGTTAAAACAGGCGCCTATTAAACCAAATCCATATCAAATATGTCATTTAATAAATGAAAAATGTGCAGGTATAAAATATTCTTAGTACAATGAAAATTAAATACTTGATTCAAAATCTTAGTGAGAATATTTGTTTTTGTCAAATCATTTTACATATTTTAGGTGTTTTATTTTTGTAAGTATATTGGTGGCAATTAAATTATGCTAAACTTTTCTACATATTTACAAACCATTGCCATGATATATATATATATGTGTAGAATGGACATGCATTGATTATTTTGAAACTGTTAACCTTTAACCTAATGGAACTTAATGTAGCATCAGTATAGAGAGCAAAGTCAGCCTGCATATTCATGTACTAGTCTGACCACACTCTTATACTGTTACCTTACTTGCTTTGAATTTTTATCATGATTTTCTTTAAATTGATTATGGACAGTTCTAAAAGTAAAAGCTGGAAAAGTCCATTTAAAGGAGCTCCAGGAGGTCTTAAAGCCTACACACATGAAATTTTAAATTCTTACATAGATCTTACAAAAGAATGAAAACTTGTACTGCGAATATTGCTTCAAGTTGTGGTGCTGTAGATTTAACGAGATATATGTAGGTTAAAAATATTTTAAAGCATTCAGATAGCTATTTCTGATTTTTTTGTTATTTTGTTAAAATGAGAAGATTATTATATATAGAAAAAAAAACGTGATGTGACAAATACGTAATGGGTATTTTTTAACATTTGTCTTACATATCAGATATTTTCTGGATTGAATTTAATACAATTTTTTTTAGATACACATGATGTAATAATACACATATTTTTTAATTGAGAATTCTTTTAACTTCAGATATTATTTATAGTTTTTGTCTTTTATTAAAGATTATTGTTATGATGCTTAAACTTAATGTTGAGATCTAATTTTCTATTTAATATTGAAATAAAGGGAATGTTGTGGTTTTTGATTCAACCTGAAATACATGTACGTAATAAAACACCAAACTATTAAAGTCATTTATAGTTAAGCCTTTGAATGATAATATTGTTGAATATGATTTATTTTTATTTTACAATCATAATTTTATTGAAATTCATTTACAATATGTTAGTAAATGTTTAAATGATCCCATCGAAATACGATTTTTGTATATAAAAGTATATGAATAAAGAAGTGATAATTAAATTGTCATCATAATCCACCTACTGTGTAGCCTGTGCAAAGCTACCCCCTTTGAGAGACAAATATTGTGGTTGCTGTATAGAGGTGTTGCCCTACAGAGGTAAAATATATTGGAAATCTTTACTTTGAGAAGGAATTATATCGTTAAAAAGAGGTGATTGCTATCCAGAGGGTCGCTTTGCATAGACTATACTGTTTATAGTGTTTGAGATATGGCCTATTATTACTTAAAAAGTCATTTTAATGCTAATTTGTAAAGAAATATTTCCATATTTTAATGTTTTACGATTCTTATAAACTAGGCATGTATTGTATTTTACAATTGTTTGCACATTCCATCAGATTTTGTCCACTTATTTTTGGCTGAAATAGTGAGAAAAATGGTTTTATCTTAACTTAGACATTCACAAGTTATGACAAGGTAAAAGTTGTGTTCATTCCACCAAGCAGTCAAATTACAAAAATGGATCTTATGTTAATGTGCTACTCATTTTTTGGACGTTTGATGTTTTATTTTATTGTCTTGTAATATTATTATTATTGCTGATTTTGTTGAAATGTTCTGGTATTAACTAGTCTTCCAGAACGTCGTTGCTGGTCTATGTAATAATATTTTTAGATATATAGGATTAAAGAAAACGACAACATTGTGTTATATTAAATAAGATAAAAGTATATTGTGTATTATTGTTATTTCAGCGAATGACACATACATGTATTATACATTTTTATCACATACCGGTAACGCTGTTGCGACTCTGTAAAATGGTTTTGCACGGTCCTGAATATATTTTGACGAGACTCATTTGCGTAATACAAACATAGTGTAAAGACGCGCTAACTTTAAGCGTTACACCATAGGCACGTCATTGAAAAATGATTCATTCTAAAATAGTCTTTTTTGGGTATGTCAAATCACTTGCCTCTCACCGCTGTGGGTTCAAATCCCGACAGGGACTTTGAATATTTTCAGGTGAGAAAGCTGTCTAGTCGGTGACTCTGCTCAGGTGCACGTTCTTGCCTGAAATAATTCCCAGAAGGGCACCTGAGGTCTTCCTTGATCAGTAAAGTTCGAAAGTCGAAATATGACCTTTACTGTGTTGGTTCGACGTAAAACCCAACAGAAAAAACTTTAGGTTTGTGATGAATATAATATTATATTCGTGTAGGTTCATCAATGAATTTATCAATTCCGTACCTAGCCTTCACTCATTCATTATCCTCTATATAACATGTATAAGTAGCATTATGTCCTCCCTAAATTTGTATTTGATTGGCTAAGAAATATCGGCTGATCTGGTACGTACGTACTTTGATTGGTTAAAACTAATGTTCATCCTTGTTTGATAATATTCAGACGCCATTTTGGAACAGGAGTATTGGAAAAAAATCTTTTGGTAATTTAGATTTTCCTATAATACATCTTCATTGAGAATAAAACATGTATTATAATACAATCAATATAACTTAAATTTTGTTCATAAAACACTTATGGGTAAAAACATTCATTTTTATGCTCAGAAATCATAATATCATTTCGTTCTGGAAACCAAAAATGATCTATTTCAGAAAACGATAAAACAACATTAAAAGTTGAATAAAATATGGCTAAAAGGTATCTTTTAAACTGTCAAATAAATACACGAGCTTCAAAAATTTAACATTCATATTTGTTACTAAAACGATAAATTGATAAAACAGAAACAGGTACAACATGTATTTATTCTAATTATAAGACTTACTAGTGACTTTAAATATACCGGGAAGGAATATATATTTGTAAAGGTAAACACTGTTTACTTGCTTGTTTTGGTAATATACGATATTTATTGACATGATAATAAAATAGTTCAGATGCGAACGAAGTAGAAACCAATGACACGCTCTGAAGACAATAACAGTGTCGTAGCATTTTGTCGAAATGGCCGATGGTCAGTTTTGACCAGAACACCATTGAATATACATAAGTTTTAATCTAACTACGAAAGCATATGTTTATACATGTCAAAGCATTCTATTAAACTGGTATCAAAGAGACAAGTCTACACCCACTGAGATTAACCAACGTGACTAGAGAGAATGATGGAGCATATCATATTACACAACAGATTGGATAGTTATACTTTCTTCTACACAGGTGGAAATTGGTGTGTTTTTGGGCGAAGGATCGAAATATTCACCATCTTTGGTGGTTGAGAAAACCATAGCAGTTTTGTATTATTCATATTTGTCTAGAACAATTTCAATTAAAACCGGCATTAAATGAAACACAGAAGTAGAGTTATAGTCTCGGATGATTTGGATAAATACATGTACCATGTACAAGTCATCAAATTTAAACATTTTCATGTAAACGACAACTACTTAAAATGTTATAAATGTAGACTTTAAACAGGTTATTAAAGATCCTGAAACTCATACTTTTTATGGTTGTATATCATAAATATGATGCTCAAATGCCCCAAAAAGTAGTATTACATCCTCAATTACTACAAACAGGAAAATGAAAAAAAATTAAACTCAAAATATTCAAATATTTATCATATGGTTTTCCGAGTTTTACAAAAATAGATGAACACGGAATTTCCTTTACCCCAAATAGCATACCACTTGATACAACGCAATATGTATTACCTTAAATAAACTACTTACACGGAAGGTTTAAAACGTAAGGTATGTAAGTTGTACATCTTTTAATTATTAAATGTATTTTTTCTTGTATTTTATGTTAAATTTGATAAATAGTTCACATGGAAATATCTCTTCCTTATGTCGCATGAGTAGTAACTTTTTCACACTGGACTGTCAGACATACAAATTTGGTCTATACATATTTATATAAGCTCGATTGCGAAACAAGTTCTTGCAACTTATATTAATCACTTTAGAGTCCGCTTCATGGAACCAACCAGAGGTACAGGCAACCGAGACTGACTTGTTTCTATGCTCTTTCTATTACTTGATAATAGTTTGGAGGCCTTTCTATTGAAAATGAGGTGATTGTCCTTGGAAACAACACGCTAACGCGGACATGTCATTCAGAGTAAAGGGAAAGGATATGTTAATTGGATTACAGAAGAAAGTGATGAATATAATATAGTGATGACGGTGTCTACGATATTGACGGTAATTTTTGACACAGTACTTGTAACTGGCTATGAAAAGAAGTGAAGATTCTATAAGTGTAGCAAGACTGTATGGTTCAAATGAGGATATCATCAATACAGCTATTTAATCTTTGATAAAGCAGGATATATTGAGAAAAATATCTGCTGTGGACCTTCTTACAGCTGTTGTAGAAGAAATTAAAGAAAATCTGGAATAAGATGGTAGTTATTCCGGGACAGATGGTGATTTTAAAGAACAGACAATTGAAAGAACCATGTAGTAATTTGTAAATTATGCTTTGATGCTATTGCTGGTATAATAACATTGCCGTGTGGTCACTTGACCTGTTGCTCTCTATATATGTCTGCATTTTCTAGGTGTGCTATTTGAAGAGCACATATTAAAGCACTGTGCGAACTCAATGGTTTCTTAAGAACATTTTTTTATCAGAGGTTTGGTTTGCATATACTGGAGTTTGGGACTCTGTAACATGTTTTTGTTGCGGGATAGGAATAAAGGATTGGCCAGAAGGTGATTGCCCTTTGAAACAACACGTTTTAGCAAGCAAGCCCTAATGCGGACATGTCATTAAGAGTAAAGGAAAAGGATATGTTGATTGGATTACGGAAGGAAGTGACGAATATAATGTAGTGATGGCCGTGCCTGTGATATGACGGTAATTTTTGACACCGTACTTGTAACTGGCTATGAAAAGGAATGAGGATTCTATAAGTGTAGCACGACTGTATTGTTCGTATGAGGATATCGTCAATACATCTGTTTAATCTTTGATGAAGCAGGATATATTGGGAAAATACCTGCTGTTGACCTTGTTACTGCTGTAGAAGTAATTTTAGAAAATCTGGAATTAGATGATATTCAGGGACAGATGGTGATATTAAAGAACAGACAATTGAAAAATCAAGAAACTTGTAAATTATGCTTTGATGCTTTTGCATGTATAATTACATTACCATGTGCCCACTTGGCATGTTGTTCTTCATGTATTCCTGCACTTTAAATGTGTGCTATTTGTAGAGCACTGTGCGGACTCAATGGCTGCTTAAGAGGATTTATTTAATATAAAATATGATCTTATTATAAATAATTTAAAATGCCAATTATGCCTCAAAAATATTTTATTTTTAAGGCTTCTTAATTGTGGTGTACTTTTTTGATAGCATTTGCCAATTACCAGAACCATCTTTCTTACCTGCGGCTTTTTGGCAGTATGTATAGAAGTAAAAAATATTACTTTGCTTACATTTTGCTACTTTTATGTATACTTTTTAAGTATTTCACATATATCGCTTAAACTTTAACTATATACAAGTGATAATGGTTGGCTTTTGTAATTGAAATGTTATTAATTACATTGGTTATGTAATTGTAATTTAATTAAATATTTTGAAAAATGTTCTAATTGTATCTTTATAGGCGAAGTTTTAAAGTAATTGTAACCTTTACCTTGCTGAAAATCTTGAATGCACTTGTCAATCTTTCAATCCGGATAAAACCATTTATTGTTAGTATTTACTGAACATTTCCTTTCGAGGTAATTATTGTTAAAGCAGGGAAAGGGATAATAATAGAAAAGTCATAATCAGATGCTCTTTGTTTGATTACATTTTTAACGGGTTTCATATTGTGACGATAGGCAAAGTGTTTCTATTTTTTCCCGAGAAATAACACCAAAACACTCGGCAGTCTGATTTATACTCAGGGGCTTATGAATTTGTAAAAATTTATAGTTCATACGTAAAAAGACGTGATCAAAATTATATGCCCTGCTTTTCTTTCCTCATGTATGTAATGGTATATGCTATATGACTTGTATCAAACTTAGTAGTTTAATAATACAGACAATTTGTATTAAAAGTTGTTATCTAGCTATTTTTTTTGCATTATGTACATATTATTCATTTTTTGTTGGGAGATCTTATACATCTTTTCTTTGAGTATGACTTGTATACAGAAACATGATTTAGCCGGCATTTTTTGCTGTGATTGTGTTCCCGTGTTTATTTAGTACGCACTAATGTTGTATAAATGCCTTATATGTAATTTTCTTGAAAAAAATATTTATTACAATTGTAATTGTTATTGTTGCTGCTGAGACGGGCAGAGAAACAGCCTAGTAATGCGCTCGAAAACAATTGAGGAGAACCAATTGATATATGGATTTCTACACACGTCCATTGACATGAAAAAAAAAAACCCAAATTTCAATTTCCTAAATAAAAAAACGGGAAAATTTCATTTCAGACTTTAGACATTTTTTTTACTTTGGGGTCATAAAAAGCTTTGGATATAAACAATGGGGATTTGGGGTTCACGGGAGGTATGTTGCATTCACATTTGTATGTTGAGTTTTTTTTCAGGTATGAATTGAGAGCTGTCATACTCATCTGCGTCCAGATTTTTGGTTAAGTTTGTGTGCATTAAAAAGTATTTGTACCATTGCTTCCTTATTCCTTAATTTATCTGGTTCAAATTTCAAATACATATTTCTTCATCAACCATATTATATGTGACGGTTAATAAGTGAATAACCCTACAGGAAAAAGTTTCAGGATTACTTCCCCTTGAATTTGCCTTATTTCCTTAAAAAAGTTACATTTTACTGTAACAGCTTTGTAATCTATTTCAAGCTTTAAATATATGCTCTTTATCATCAACCACATTATATGTAACAAGGTTCACAACTCTAGCACCAATATGTTCATAATTATCACCCACCCCATTAAACTTAGAATTTTCCTTAAGAATGATTATCTTTACTTTGACTTCTTCACACCATATGTGATTTACTTCAAACTTTAAATCTATGCCACATCATATGTTTCATAACTCTAGCACCAATATTTCTAAAATCATTCCTTAGAAATTCACCTTTCAAGATGTTATTTTTTACTTTAACTTCTTTATTTCTTAAATATTTTCTTATTATCATCCATGTGTAACAAGATTCATAAATGTAGATCTAGAGACTATTTCTTGATTTGACTTTGTTCTTTTTCAAATATTTTTTTCTTCCCCTCTCGTATCATGTGCAATACGATTCATAACTCTAGCATGACTATTTCTAGAATAATGACCCTCTTAAACTTAGTTTTTTTCTTAAAATATTTGTTTACTCTTAATTTCTTTTATCTCTAAAAGGACTTACCTCAAACTCAAAATTTATATTTTATATCAACACCAATATTATAATGAAGAGGTACTAGCATATAATTTAAATTTCAACTGTAACTATATAACTAAATATAGATATTTTTTATCGAATTGCCTGCTCTTTCTGCTTAAAGTTTCCTTATTTTTTTGCAACGTCTAAATTTCGTAAGGGATTAACTTCAAACATCCAGTTTAATATTCGTTTTGAACACCTACCTCATATTTGATTAGATTCATAAGTCAAGCACCTGTATTCTCAGAATCATCTTCAATTTGAACTTGGATTTCTAAGAAAAACTTCTTTGACACTAAATATGTTATTTACGTTTAAGCTCACCAGATCTGATCAAGGGTGAGCTTTTAGGGTCATCTATCGTCCATCTACAAGTAGTTCGTTAACACTCTAGTGGTCACATTTTTGCTTTAATTGTCAACAGACTTGGTTAATATGTTTGTTATTTTTCTGATGGGTCATCTTAATTGAAAACTCACTGGAGCCAAACACAGAAACAATCAAAGAAAAAGAAAACACTCTGTGGGCTACTGTTTCGATGCAAATATCCTGGAAAATTGTCAGACAGTTTGTTTTGATAATTTCTAATCCAAGTTTGAATATGGGTTACGTAGGAGTAAATACTAGGTCAAACAACACATATTTGTTAAAGCCTTGTTGGAACTCTGGAAGCTATGTTTCGGTCCAAATATGCTGGAGATTGGTCAGAATGGTTGTTTTGAGAACTTCTAGATCAAGTTCGAATATAGGTCAACATGGGTAAAAGAACTACGCAAAGACAAACATCCCTAAAATGGTAAAACATTGAAGTAATATTTTCACCCTAGCTTTCTTAAAAATTGCTCATATGCATGTTATGTGGTGCAAACGTGTTGAACATTTGTGTGCGTTCTTGATACTTATACAGAAAAGAAATATATGTCGTATTTGATTTTTCTGTAGTCTCATGTAACATCTCTTACTTATAGTGTTGCACAAAATATGTTGATCTATAGGTACACATTCAGAAAATGCCATTAAATATTGTTAGAATCGAAAGTGGAAATCTATGGTTGAGTGGTTTCAAGCCACATGTCCCTTGATCACCAATGTTGATTCGAATTTTGACAGGAACTTCGAATTCTGTAACGTGAGGAAGCTAGTCACTTTCCCTACGGAAAGTTAGTTTTTCTACCTAGATCAGGGGAAGGTCTTCTTAAACTAAAAACTCTTTTTGACATGCTAACAATCATTTATTTGTACAAAATATTATATTTGCTATATCTGTATACTTGTATGTATATTAATAATTTGATATATAATGTTAATTGTACATGTATGTGATAGGAAATAAATATTGTTTAACAAACTTATACATATTGTTTTGGACTTACCTGTCTGTGTTAAACATTTAAATTTTGTCTTAAAGTTTTATGTAAAACATTTCGATGTTTGATCACATTTTATTTCATATTTAGGTTAATTCTTTTCTGGTGAATAACAGCGGATTGACTTTTTTCTCGGCTAAACATGTTAACTGGTCCTTCGAGGTAGAAGAGAAAACGGTGCATAATGGCACCATGCATGAGACAAGTATAAGTGTTGGAAAAAAGGATGAAAATTATACGAATAAATATGAAGGTACTTAAGATTTTGGAATGTCAGTCAATAAAGAATATTTGAAATGTTTGAATAAAAGATAAAAGGTTATGAGAAAAACAAAGGGGGAATATGAGCTTATTGAATAACATTACAACAATAAAATATCTTAAATTAAATTGACAATTCTTTGTCGCCAGCAGTCTACGGGTTTATTCAAATAAACCGTCAATATACGTAAACATTAAAAAATGACATAATATCATTAGATTAACAATATTTTGTCCTTACAAATCTAACGGTATGTCATGTTTTCATTTGCTAACAGTTGAATAATAAAACAAAATAAACCTCGACAAATGCTGGCGACAAACGTATGCTTGTGTATATAAAGTTAATAAGAAATTAAAGTACTATTTCATTGAAATTGGTCAAGAGCTTGAACAAATGTAACGGTAGCAACTTTTAATATATGATGTCATGAACATTATGTCAGCCTTTCTTACCGTGTATTCGATTAATAATGTAAAGGATATTCTTTCAAAATGTAATGACATGATATGGATGGATGATTTAAATGAACAAATACAAGGAAGCATTTCAATATCAGTTCCCTTTTAAACAATAGATGACTCCTTATCAGTCAATGATCTGTGTCAATGGAATGGTATAAAGAGTGTTGAAGGTTCAGTTGAAAACAAAGAAAGTCAAAATGGTATAAACAATTCAACACCAAATGAAAATACTCCTGTCAAAACCAAACCGTTGGCGACAAGGCATAGTGATAAGGTTATTATTGTTAGTTTTTTAAGCTACTGTTTTTAGAATTTTTAAGAAATATTCAGTTTTTATCATAAAATACATGTTTTATACAAGTCAAAACAAAAAAGAAAAAGCAATTTTCAAAAGTAAGTTTTCAAAATTTCTTTTGACCATAAAGATCATTCAAATATACCAATATACTGATAAAGTTAAAGTCAAATATAAGTCCTATTAAAGTTTGTGAAGTTGTACATACTTTTACAGGTCAATGCAAACTTGCATATCAAAACCGAGTCTGTGGATGGTGAAAAGGAGAGATTTCAGTTTGAAATGAAAGACACATGTCCTATGGATAATGTTAAAAATGACAAAAGTATAGCAGAACACCGTTCTAACTCAGAAAATCCAAGCAACTTGAGCACTGGAGAGGCAGGAAAACAGTCAAAGCAAATGGTAATCTTAACTGAGCTGAAACAGCGTTATGGAAACTTTAGTAAAATCTTTGAATCAAAAGTTATGTTGTTCGCATGTCTAGTAATATTTAATGATACATTGGATTATATTTTTTGTTCGTAAATAGAATTGTGTTTGTAAATGTTAATAAATGGAAGGCCGTTCTGTTCATATCGTCTTCGTCTCTGTTTTTGGTTACTAGTATATGTGTTTTACATATCAATATAATTACGAATACGCTTATGCTAAATACACTGAATTTTAAGGACAACATTTTAGTATCAAACTCAAAGTTCATTGTATCGTTTTATACCTTTTCACTGCTGTCTATATGACCAAGACTTCAAACAAACAACAGGGTCAAGCAAAACAAAGAAGCAGATGTATTACAAACAGCAAGGGAGAAGCATATTATGAGACTTGTGAAAAACAACAGAATGCCAAGACTTTTGCTGTCATATTCGGATGCTTTTTTAGAATGAAAACATCTAGAAAGGTAAACATATAAAATATTACAATTATGTTGTTATAAAACTATGGAAATAATTCAATGTACCAACAATTACATTGCATAATACATTTCTCAAGAAACCAATTAAGCCTGTACCAGGGGCATGAACTGATGTTATACCATACCACTGCCCTCCATGAACAATCTCTATCAAATCGAAACCGGATCATTTTTCAATTTTGCGGTGTTAAAACCCTTTAAGATATTTATTTTGATATATTTTTGTCATGGACCAATATCTGAGGAGCATAAAATTGACAGATTCAAAATTGTGATGATGAATGTTCAAAAATAACAATATCAGTGTGTTGTATCATAGTTTGGAGACCTTTCTGTTGAAAATGTGTCAGGGTTAAATCGTATACATATACATGCACCGTGCGGTAACTGGAGTGCGGGTATTAGTTACCCACACTCCAGAGCATGCCCATTGATTGGCTCATTTTTGCTGGGGTTTTCATATTGTGACGGCAGTGAAAGTGAAATCGACAGAAATGTCATATTTAGATGCTCGTTCATTGGTTCATTTTTGCCGGGGTTTCATATTGTAACAACAGGGAACGTGTTTTTATGTTTGACTATGATACAAAAGAGAAAGAACACCAAAAAACTCGGTAATCTGATTAATACTCGGGGGGCTACGCCCCCTCGTACAAATCAGATAACCTCGTGTTTCAGTGCTTTTTCTATTACTAAACTTTGTAAGTTTGCATTTTCCGTAAAAGAATAATACTCATTTTAAATATTTCACAGGCTTTCTTAATGCTGCTGTTGATAGTGAGTGGACTATGTCCGGCATCGCCTGTCGCTATAAATCATGACCCGAAATCGCAACACTTTGAAGAATACCGACTTCTATTAACCTCCCAATGTAACGACAAGGACTTGATTAGATCAGAGTCATGCCACAAGAACGAAATATCACGGAAAACTTACATCGATTTTTGCCGTTTTGAGGACCTTTGTGACAATGATTCTGAACCGACTTGTGTCGACGGCGAAAGTGGTGGAATGCTTCATATATGCTCCCCGAAAAACCTTACTTGTCCAAAAGGTACAATCTATTAAAGGGTTAAGTAAATATGAATAAAATAATCGTTACAAAGGTCGAAAAGTATACACATTGTCTCATCACGAATGTTTATCTTTTAATGATTACGAATTTCTGTTGGAAATCGATTGAATACTTTCATATTTAATCAAAAGATATTTCACCAAATTGTTATCTTTGTCTATTTATAAGGTTTATTGTTATCTAACAGGTTATAGAAGGAATGCATGGCTTGATAATGATACCGATGTAGTTCATGTGAGTGAGGAAAAATGCCCACGTGGGAGATACCAGCCAACAGAATCAAATTGTTACGGCTCGTGCATGAATAAACATTGGGATTTGCAAGATCTGCCAGAACAATTTGTCTTATATTCTGTGGGTGACAATATATCACCGACTTGGATCTATTGCGATTTTGAGAAAGGGTTTTACAACATGGATGGGAAATTTCTACTTGCATATGATGATCATTTTGTGCACTATCCTTTTTTCTGTACTAGCGTTTCCGATATCAACCCATGTTCTAATGGAGAATATCCGCTTCCAAGTAAGTATTGTCACGTTTTATATTGATTTTAATCTGTCATTATTTCTTGTCAATATTAGTAAATTAAAAAATATTTTAAACAATATGAACTAGCAAAACATCATTAAATGTTTATTACAGACAGTACATGTATTGGTTCTTGCATGGAAGGCCTTAAACGAGATGCCCACGACGGATTCAAGTGCACCAAAAGTTGGTAAGTTAAATCTATATATTATTCAATAAAGTTTACTTTAAATCGTTCAAATGTCAGTAGCTAATTCAAAATATAGCTTGGAGCTATAAAGCTTTTGTATTATTTATAATTCGAATCGTATGAGTGGGATGATTTAATAAAAAAATCATGCTTAAAACGTAATACTTTTTAGAAAGCTATTTTGGTTTTAATTCCCATTAAATGTGATTAACTCTTGAAATTCCCATGCAACGTGTGAGTAAGTAAGATAATAAAACTGTATGCTTAATATTAAAGGAATGGAACCTTTGCCATCACACAGAGTGGATCTTCTAGTGAAAAGGGTATAATGTGATATATCTTTATGAATGTATTTCTTATCAATTCAAAACATTACTGTTACCTAGCACTCTTATGCATATAAACGCCCATATACGTTCTCATTATTCAACATTTCGTTTATTCTTAACTAAACAATTTGATTCATTAATAATAGATCTTTGTAGTGTTTACATTTTCATGCCAATTGTATTAAAGGCTATCCAATTGAAACACTGGGATAATACATGGTCTCTGAATGACCGTTTAACTAAAGAACACACTGTTTTGTTTGTGATATGCCATGCAACATAGCAATGAGTAGAAAAAGGCGGAGCTTTTTTACAGCTAAATACAGCAAAAAATCCATTCTACTCGAGCACAAGATGTTTATTATATACGTTTCTAATGTTAAATGAAAAATGTAACTCTTATATCTAATGACATATCATTGATTATTGATTACTTTTCTAAAATATTTATTGGTTAAAATAAATTATAGCAAACCAGCAAACAACAACCACGACAAACTCTACAACCACAGGGCCAGTCGAAAATACCGTGGCACATGAGGTAAGTTAGAACAATTATATAAGAAAGAATTAAGTACTTAAGCAATACAAACAATGCAAAACAAAATCGCTTCAGAAATAATTTAACAAAAGATTAAAAACGATTTATTGCTATTCAAGTTAATTACATACCATTTTGTTTTATAGGTGATAAGGCTTTTTTCGATTATAATAATGTTAAATATTTCACCTCAAAACGTCGTTTTCAAGAAATAACAATTTACTGTACTTAAAAGGGCATCTTAACATATTTGGTTATTAACAAATAACATCACATGTTTAGGATTTACATATTTATCAATTAACAGCTCAACACTGGCATTCTTAAAGGGTATCATTTTTATTCACTAACCACCACATTTCCTATTTTATTTCCCATTATTTTGTGCGTGTGCTTGAACCACATTTTGTACAGTTATTCCTTTATTTCAAAACATAATGAAAAATACTGTATACAACTGTTCTTTGTCTTGTCAGTTGTTCTATTTCTCTTTGGGTATACTATCTAACATCACTTTTATTTTCATATAATTTTGTTTCCTATTGTCTTTATCTGTATGTCGAGGTTTATTCATAAACATCTTGGAAGTATATCAAATTGAATCATACGTGTAAACAAAGATAATACAGTAACAGGCATCTAACATTGATAAAAATAAACCTAGCAAATAATGCATGAGCTAACTATGACAACAAGTAATCAAATAAACTATGTTAGATATTTTAAATTAAACATTGTTAGATATTCTAAATAAAACAGCTGAAATACATCGAGTTAGAATTTAGATAAAGAACATAACCAAAGAAAATGTTTCTGTTACAGAGAGAACATCATCAACCAAATGATGAGAAAGGTCTCGCTACACATTTGAATAATATGATTTTTGCAGGTAAAGATTATGAATCTAAAAGGTATTTAAATTGCAGACAATAAAATTGATTGAACCATTTTATTTTGAAAAGTACTATACCCGACAAATTACACAATGCTTACTTTTTTGAAAGATCATTTAGCTATTTAGAGTTGTTTATTCAAAGACAATATGCCTCAGAAACAAATAAATTTCAATTTATTTTATGAAGCTTAAATGTTAGCTACTTGTTATCAGAAAATGTAACGATAAATGTAAAATACGTATTTTGTCATAAAGGTAGCAAAATATAAACGTGCATGAATCATTTTGATTTCTGTATAAAATACTTATTTACTATAACTGTACAGATGTTTCAGGTAATTGGTCAACGAGTATTTTTTTGGATACGATAGAAGTACACTAAAATTAAAAAAGCTTTTTGAAATATATAAATAAAAGCATTTCTGGATCATATCGGGCCTTTAAATGTGATTTGAGTCAGGGGTAATCAATTTTTTTCAGGCCATTGACATTTAATCAAATCATAAAGGCTGTATTAAATATTATATTTTTCAGTATATTTTCATATAGTCATGCGCAAACATTTATTATTATTTAAAGCAAAATTCATGAGAACATTTAAAGACGTTCACTATTTCATTTTCACATGGACAAAGAAGGAACATTTTATCTAGCAAACATATATTTGTTATGTTTGCATTATTACAGAAAATCATCATGAAAACAAATGATGTCATATAAATTCAGGGAATGGACTTAAATAATCCTAATACTTGAAATGAAATAAAGTGTTGTTTGCTACAAATTTTAATAATCTGCTAATGGAAAACAAACCAAAATTAACTTTCAGGGACAGATTACTCCATCTTTTCTTCAAATATTGTTTCAATTATGATTCTCTTTTATCATGCAAAGTTATAGAAAATTCTGTTCACTAGTTTACATCTTCCTTCTTTGTCTTTTTAAAAATAACAAACAGAAACTGTTGTATGAATCGCCTTTAACATACATTCATAATTGTGTTTATAATGTGTATGAAATATTTTCAGTTTTTATTTGCGTTATTGTGGTTATTGTTATGATAATTGGTTTAGTTGTCTGTTTTCTGAAACACAAGAAAAACGGAAGGTAGGAATATATTTTTGTTCATTACTTACTTCTTTGCATGCTTGAAATTTTCGTTAAAAATTTAGTTGGCTCTTTTTTCTCTGATTTAAATTTCATCTTACTATCCATCATTCAATCAATAAAAAATTCAAAAGCAAATAGCTTGGTAATTGAGTTGAGTGACGCGGTGTTAGGTCTGGTACGTCATTAAAAAAGACTAATGATTTTGAAGAACTTATGTTTTTAGATAGGGCTATTGAAAATTTTACTAGGCATACCATTAAAGTGTTAACTGGTTATATTTTATTTTCTTTCCCTCATTCGTTATTATCAATTTATTTTAGAAACAATTCAGAGAAAGTACTGATTAGCATCAAAACGCACTATCTGGCTATTTTATCTGTTCCTTATCTATGAAAAAATTAGGTAGTCTTTTACATTTATAGACATACAACACAGAAGAATCATAGACCTTATCTGAAATTTCAAGTCAAATTGCTTTTTAAACTATACTTAGTTTTGACAGATCGGCACAAACCATGCCAAATAAGATACAATTATTACATAACATGTGTTCAACACAAATCTGTTATATTTTCATACATGTAACTTTTAGAAAAAGCATCACCCTGACAAGAAACAAGAAAACAGAAAATAAGACCGTAATTGAAAATGTTGAAAGTGTCAATATTTACCAAGGGATACCCGAGAGAGGAAATAACGCACCGATTGAGATGCAAGTATGTGTCTCTTTACATCAATATAAAGAATATAAAATTTAATAATTATCTGAAATCTTATTTGTTCCATAACTAATGAAAAACACACTTACTTGCTTTTTATTCTCTATAAGTGACAAGGCAAAACAGGTACTCAAAAATGAAGTACACTATATCTATAATAATAATAATAATAATAATAATAATAATAATAATAATAATAATAATAATAATAATTCCGAAGATTATGATATCAATTGTATAGCATAAAAGATGTTATATAATATTGTTAAGTGTTATAAGTAAAAACATTATATTGTATGATTTTGTAATAAAGGATATAGGAAAAGAGAAAACAGAGTTAAGAATTGATAAGTAGGTGGTAATATATCTGAAATATAAATCAAATTTTATAATTTCTGACGTGCTTAATATGCTGAGTTAGTTAATAAGAGACTTATTGGATAAGTTTTTTTTTCTAGCGTTTTCTCCAAAGAGCAGCAGAAGGAGAAGAAGATGAAGGACTAGAAGATGTGTGATGTTTTTACTTGTTTTGGAAAGACAATTTTGTGACATCCGTTCATGACATTATAATTCTGAACTTTTTTTCATCGTAAAAATTTCATGGATTGAAAATTGATGTGAGATAAATGGATATTAACACAGCGTGTTTTCATTACCCTGCTTATACCGAATAAAGTAAACACTATACGAATGTTATTGACCACGCAATAATCATTGTATTTATGTTTTAAGTTTTTAAATCTGTACACAACGTCGTTGAATTGAAAAGGTATTGGTTGAACTTATTACTGCATTTAAAAAAGCAAAAGAAAAAAAGAAAAAAAAGGAATTCTGGAGTTAGAAGTATCTATTTATTGTGCTATATGCGATACTTATCCTTGATATTTACCTGAATCTTATTCGCTTTTGCGTTTCGATTAAAAAAAGTTTGATTGTTATAAAGTTCTTGTTTTCATCGTTATCTTTTGGTCATTTTACTTGCAATGTGAAATGTCGATTAATATCGAGATGGTCATGTTGTGAATAACAGAAACAGATGCTAAATAGGGATACATTCGGAAAATATTATTTCGGAGTTGATGATGATATATATCCCGGATTACTTTTAGAAGAAAATTATTCTGTTTGGAATCTAGATACATGGACGTGGAGGCAAGGAAAATGTCTAAAATACCAATTTTGTTAATTGTTCCACTACACTTTTATTATGAACACTAATTACGTGTTTATAATGATTGAATACATGTCTTTTGTTTTGATGTTAGAGCTTTATGTTACAAAAGAAATCATGTTCATAAGCAATTAAGAAAAATGATTTTTGAATGAAATAATATTGCAAATATATTATAGCTACACTTAATTAAGAAGTTATTTAAAGCTGCATGCCTCAAGATGAGCTGCCAAAAGATATTGAGAGAAGTAAAACGATGACAAATTCTTGAATAATTTACATGCGATATGCATTATATGACTGATTTCGAAGTACGTGTATTTACCACCATATTTCTACTGCGTGACTATTACAGTAAGGGCTATATTTTTGTATCTTTGGACTTCTTTTTAGTTATTTTAGTGGGTTGTTATTACCGTTTACAATCTATTCATCACTACCCTTGTTCACTGCACAATATTTCGTTTTTAAATAAAAAATTATTCAAAATTTTCATAAAAATGAGCACAAATCTTGAGGCATGCTTCTTTAATTATGCTTGGTAGTTATAGTCCAACTTGGCAGATGTATGTGTTATGTGTTGTGTACATTTCAATATTCTGTCTATATATGTAACGTTTTAATTATCTACTTGTTTTTAAAAGTATGCCAATACTTGTATTAGAATTAGATTCAGTAATCAAAGTTTTTGTTCGATAAATAGGCACTGATGTCGTTTATTTCATATGAAATTATATCAAAATCATTTCAGTAGTTGACAATTTTAGATAACACATATTTTTTCCATCATGTGTAGACATACAAAACTTGTCAGATAACTTGTAAGTTCTGTTTAGTAAAGTTCATATCTAACGTACACACTGAATTGGGTTCTATGATCATTCACGTACATATTACTAAAAAATAAATCAATCTTTTTAGTTGTGTTAATATTACTAAAAAGTAAATAAATCGTTTAAGTTGTGTAAATATTACTTAAAAGTAAATAAATTGTTTTAGTTGCCTAAGTGCAATATTTTTCATTTTGAAATTCACAAACTGCTGTCTAGCAAATTTTAAAAGTTTGATGAAGTTCTTGAAATGATTAACCAATCTATTTCAAACTTCACTGAGCACACACTACTGAAATATGCGACATGTTCCCAATATAGCAATCGTCAGATAAAAAGAAAAGAAGAAACATTATTTGTCTGGTGCTATATCTAGAAAGTGGCTGGGTAATGACAGAGTCAAAAATATGTTATTGAATAAATACAGTTGTCTACGGTGCATATTATTAGAACCAATCTATAAAAAATAGTTAAAGTTCCACGTGACTCTAAAAATACAACCTACACGTTGTCTTTAAAAGCAAAAGTGCTCTTTGGTGTGACCCGTGAAGTGACATACATGTACGTGTAAATTGATAAGCAACATTTTTACCATTTTCGCGGTAAATATCTTAATAAAACTATCCTTATAGGAAAATAATACAATATAAATACTGACTGAATATCAAGTTAAGACGACACGGTCGCATGTTCGCATGTCTCATATTAAAGATACTTTTACCTCGTAAATTGGATTGATTTACCTTGATTGACAAGAAATTAGTTGCCTTGGGAAGATTACAAATATCGATTTTGTTATTGTAACATTTTACAGTATTTCCTATCAATACCAGGCTGTTGATGTCAGTGCGTAAATTTTGATTGATTGTTATCAATTCTACATGCAATTGTTAAAACTGTTCATAAACAATATGTGCTCATATGTCATGAACACTTTTTTTGTATTTCTCTGTCGCTACTCCTTCAATATTTCCACATTTCTTAGCGACTGTTTTCCTTTTCATTTACCCGATCGTCTTTGCACATGTCACTCTGTCCGTCTTTTGTTCCTACCTTTGGTTTTTATTTTTGACCCCGTCATCCCGGTGGTTAACTGCTATGCGTTTTTTCCCTTTCTTGGATTTAAAAATAGAATGTATATGGATATATACTATATATAGCCTATATTGAAAATATTTTGAAAATATTTCACATGAATATATTTCAAGTAATATATAAGGTAAAAGTAATATAAATAAAGTAATAAAAATGTTAAGAAAAATCATAATTCAATATTTTACAATAATTTAAATTTCAATCAATGTACCTAATTTAGGTAAAAGGTAAATATAGTAGTGTGTGGGATTTTCCATGGCTATATTTAGTTTACAACGCAATACTATGCGAGTATATAAACCCGATAGCTTAAAATAACAATTTTAAGAGTACATCGACATTACATGGACTATCTCTTATTTTATTCAGTGGAGCTGAAAATAGGTTTAAATAATATACCCATCTATAAACACGTACTTTAAATCGCTATAAATTAAATCAAAACCAATACGTTATAAAAAACGATCGCCTACATTGAGAAAATGTTGCAAGAAAAAGATATTTTAGATCATTTTATGAACGAGAAAGGTAACCTATCTTCGACACATGGAAGACAGGAACCATCACACGACGAGGAAACTGACCAAGTTCCAGGTAATTAATCGTTAATATTTTATAAAACATCATAATCGGATTTGATACATGCATAATATAGTATTTTTCTCAATATTGTCCATGCTGATACTTATAATTTAGCTAGCGGGTCGAACTATACAAAGTTAACGAAATAAATTATTTGGTATTTTTCTAAAATTGTACTTATTATAGAACGTATATTAATCGAACATCGTTGACTTCGTTTTTTTTAAATCTGAACAAGCGGACAGAAAAAGTGTTTTCTTGTAAAGGGAATTGACCCTTAACATCATAGATATTTTCAAAGATATAATCCATAAGAAGGAAAGTTAAAAAGAGTTTTGTCTTTTAGAATATTGACAAATATTATGTAAAACGATTACATTATTCAAAATATTTGTACATTAGCATATTTAGTTTCTTTTTCAATCATTTCCAAAATTTATATCATTCATTTTCCAAGTTAAAATTATGAGTTTATAAAGTGAGTTATTTCAAAAATATCTTCTTACTTACATATTACTTACTTTGTTTTGCTATTTCAATTGGATTTACTGTGTGATTATTATAAAAATTCTGAAATAAGTAACATAACAACATTGCCAATATTTCAATAATGAAAAATGCACATTCATCTCCAGGCAAAAAATCACATGGTGATGAAGGTGTGGAAGTAAACGAAGGAAATGCTGTTGATGACAACACGAAATATTTTATCACAACAGATCATGTTTCAAAAGACGTAGGTGAAGTACACAAAGTGAAGAGTAAGGTATGTAAAATAAAACAAACAGTCAAAAAAAAAAAGAAGATAAAAAACAACATTGTAGCAAGAACGATTAAAAATAGGCAACTTACTTAAAGTATAATTTCAACTTTGAAGTTTATGAGTGATCTATTATCTTAAAACAGTTTTGATATGTACCTCGTCTATTTTCTTGTTTTATATTTGAAATTATCTCGTAATCCAGAACCTTAAAATTTTACATGTGGATTATTTTTGAAAGATATAATGCCTGATAAAAGTAAAATAACTTCTTAAACGTATGTTGTTTTGCTAATGCTATTTTATTCCTTTTTTAGGAGGGCAAATGTATTTCCAAGATCAGAAAAGTAAAGAGAAGTCATAAAAGAAAACTGCATGACACTTTTAATGAAGAGATGGATATGCCAAGAAATCTGAGCTCTAATGAGATTAAAAGATCAAACATCCGTCATTTGTTTGCAGCCTGGCTCATTTTTCATGTTCAGCGCCTATCACTGAAAACAGGGGTAAAGGTTAAGACTTACTGAGAGAGCTTGATAAAGTAATTTTTCATAATTTGTGAAAGAGAGATGCAAACGCTGTCATCCAAAATACCCGTATTGAAGAAAAACCTACTCACATTTAATGTACATAGATTTTTATAGTTTATTTTTTAATACTGAAATCATTTTAACATTACATTTTAAACTCAATTTAATTGTAAGAAAGTTAGACTCATGAACACAAACAGTAGAGTATGTTAATTAATGGTTAACATCACTTTTTCTTTTGCTTCCCTTTTCAGGCATTTGTATGGGCTACTTTGTTATTATCTATGCAATTCTCGCTAGTTACAACATCTCCTATTCAAATAACCAAAGACGCAACAAACGAATATGATTACAGCATACTGAAGGCTTCACAATGTAATGGCATTGGTGTTTTAAGACCCCGCACATGTGGAAGAAACGAAAAAATGTTTAACATCTACATTGAGTTTTGCGGATTTGCGGCTATGTGCGATCCTGGATATAAACCAATTTGCATAGATGGAGATGATGATGAAACAATATACTTTTGCTCCCCTTATAATCTTACATGCAAAAAAGGTAGGTTATGTAATAGAAAGAGCACCGAAACACGAGGTTATCTGATTTGTACGAGGGAGCGTAGCCCCCCGAGTATTAATCAGATTACCGAGTGTTTTGGTGTTCTTTCTCTTTTGTATCATAGTCAAACATAAAAACACGTTCCCTGTTGTTACAATATGAAACCCCGGCAAAAATGAACCAATGAACGAGCATCTAAATATGACATTTCTGTCGATTTCACTTTCACTGCCGTCACAATATGTAAACCCCAACAAAAATGAGCCAATCAATGGGCATGCTCTGGCGTGCGGGTAACAAATACCTGCACTCCAGTTAACGCACTGTGCATGTATATGTAAACGATTTAACCCTGACACATTTTCAACAGAAAGGTCTCCAAACTAAGATACAATGAATTGATTTTTCTTTAGTTTAAAACAAAACGCTTGCAGTAAACTGATATTGAAGTTACATATATATTTTTTATTCATTTCTTTCTGTCGAAAAGCTGATTTTAGCTTTGTTAATTTAAGGCTACAGAAGGAAGGTCAGAAAAAAAGAAGCTGATCCCGATCTTGTTATTGTGAAAGAAGAAAAATGTCCACTAGGGACGTACCAACCTTCTGAATCCGACTGTTACAACTCATGTGCCTACAGACATGAAAGTCTTGAAGACCTTCCAAGCCAATATGCCGTTTATAGCTCTGGAGATAATGCATCACCAGCAATGGTATATTGTGATTTCCATAGAGGTTTCTACAACCCAAATGGGAATTTCTTGACTAGATATGACAGAGAAATGACATACAGCTCTTTCCAGTGTACCAATGTGAAGGAGCACAATCCATGCCATGGTGTAATGTCCCCACTTCCAGGTAAGTAAGATAATGTTTATATATTTTTCAACTTAAATTGTATACAACAGACGCTGCTTACTATGTATTTTCAAATTGCTAGATCACACTGTTAGTTTAGTTTATTATACATGTCTTATTACATTTACACATTTTTTTATCTTCAACATCTTACGAGGTAATCTAGTATGCGAGTGAAACTTGCGTGAACTACTCGGGATTTCAATCGACAATAATTGAAATATTTTCACAAGAACTTTCACAAAATTGTTAATTTTATAATAAAAACCACAACCTTTTTAAAATAATTTCTGACCAAAACATCTTTAATATATGCGTAAAATAATAGATCTAGTATAGAAATATAGTAAAGGTGTATATCATTATGCTATACGTATGTATATGTATTATATTTTATCAATATTTTACCAAATAATTTTACACAAACATTCTTTTGTTTTGTATGGGTGTACTCCGCCTTGCCATATTTGAAGAAACTTCTTCAAGGTTATGTGCCTGCTTTTTTGTCTATTTACAGTCTCTTATGATATATTTTCAAAATTTCATTTCCGTTTATGGTTTTCCAGATTTATTTTTTATTTAAGGCACACTACTTACTTTTTACTGACTACAATACGCGGTTTTTCGTGTCACATTAATTCTAGATTAATAGACATGAGTCTAGCTTAAAACGTTATAAATGTAAGGGTAAATGTTTCAATTTTTAGGAACTAAACTGTCGCACATCTAACCTAAAATATATTTTTAGATGTAATGAATGTATTAACCATGACCTATATTTTATGTCAAATAATGTAAAAATACCGATCGGGTTTTCCGTGATAAAATCCTATATAACGCAGGTAAACGCTTGATGTATTTTGTCGTCTATCTAATATTAATTCACGTTTACACGATTATTTAGGTATAGGAAAGTACACCTTTTATTCAATCAATGGATCTTTAACTCTTGATTTTTTGTTTATGCACACTGATGACTTTGAAATTGTATCAAATTCTTTTTCACCACACCTAAAAAGTTTTCAGACATGTAAAATCATATTTCACCGCCTATAGAAGTATAGAGGGAAACTTTTAAAAATTTGACAAAACAAAAACTTTCTCAATTTCTAGAATGCTTAAATTCAAAAAGGGGAGATATATTAAAATGAATGATAAAGTTAAATGCATTTGTAAAAACAACAACAACAACAAAAGTAAACAAACAATGTTCACCTTTGTTAAGTATATATAAAATTAAAAATATAATTATTATATTTTCCATAAACGAACACAAACTAAGAGATATATTTAATGAGAGGTAAAACTTAAATGATACATGTACGAGTAAAACCTAACAATCAAATACGAAGTCAACAAGACTATGTGAAACTTCAACAGCCCAAGATCTATATCACTGTATAACACATAAACGACAGATGAAAAATACGCCTTTGAATCAAAATATTATAGATGGAGATTTAGATAAACAAATTAGTATGTCGGAATTGCATAAAGCAGTTTTTTTCACAAAACAATTATAAAAGTAATGGAATAGACACACTGATATCAGATATATTTTCATTCCTTGAAACACATCATCTTATACTTACACTTTTAAACAAGATGTTTATTTCTCAGGGGATTGGGGATCAGGAATTATGTTTCCAATTTATTAAGGCTGTGACTAGGAAGATGCAAAAATACAGGGATATTAATTTCATTTGATAAACATAATTGCAAAAATATATTCCAAGGTATTACTTTATCGCCTTGCATTATGTAAGATAAAACATAAAACTATAATAGTTAATCAATATGGATTCCAAAATAAAAAAAAAACCAACGACAGGTTACATAGATATACTACACTAAATAATTGTACAAACTTTGTCTGATAAAAAAATTTAATTTGTAGAATTTCAAAAATGCTTTGAATGATTACAGCGATCGTTTATTTTTCAAAAATCTTTCAGGAAAATGTTAGCCTAAAATGTGTAAGCAAATGGAAGCATGTACAGCAGCGTTAAAATAGCAGAACGATATAATAAAGAGATAGCAGATGATACTGCTTTATTTGCCAAGACACCTGTTGCATTACAGTCAATGTTAAATTATACGTATTGTTAAATTAGATCAAGTTAACACAACTACATGTACAACTAAATTTATTATATTTGAACTAGATAGACAAACAACGTTTAACCTTCCTTTCAATGGCCGAACATTAGAAGTACTTAAATCCGTTCAATGTTAAGGAATGTTTAAAAAAAATGGAAATTGGTATTAGACACAAAAGCATCTTGTTTTCAATGCATAACCTTGTACTGTATTTAATCACCTATATTTATATATTCAAGATAACTGTAAACTGTTTGATACATTAGTAGGATCTGTCTTAAATTATAGCACTGAAGTGTTTGGATATTATGACTACAAAACATTATCATTGTACATTCCTCCGAAAGTCGTTATTCGTTAATCAACAAATCTAGATGTATCATATGGAGAAATAGGTAGATATCCGACGACATTACACCATGAAATTCTAATCTTTAAATTAGATAAAAATATTTCAAGTACTACATATCAGTCATCCGATAATTCTATTATAAGAAAAGTATACAACATGCTTAAAAATACAGATAATGTGTAATCATACTGGACTTATCAAATACTACAATATATGCGGAACCAAATAAAATGCCTGATGTCTGGCTTCAACAAGATAATATTAATATATATGATACCAAACTAAGAATTTTAGTCATTTACAAACAAAGTTGGTATTCCAAAATTAATAATTCTATCAGACTTTCATCTTGCAGCCATTTTAAACACATATTTTTGTTTGAAAATTTTTTTAAGTGTTAGAAAAAGAAGGGCACGATGATATTTCAAGAGAAAACAGAAAATTTCGTTATTGCTCATTAAATTTGGTAGAAGCTAAATACTATTTTTCTAAGCCATACTTTTGTAGATGGCCAACAATACGTCAGTTCGAGACACTCATGTCAACCACGAATATCAAAACAATTTAAAAGCTGGCAAGTTACCTGAATTATCCATGCTACTATCCATATACACTCATTTTACTTTACATTTTGCATGCTGATAAAAGAAAGATAACCACAGCACTAATTTTCTTAGAACGTACAACGAATATGCCATCCTAAATAATAATAATTGCTGTTTAATGGGGTAGATGATGAGATATTGCAACGTTTAACAACGATCTTAAAGTTTCTATATTCGTCTACATGTATAAGTATTTTATGCAATATTTCGTCAGCTTAAAGTAACATAATTCATTAATGTGTTATTTACAAATTCTTAAAGGTCATAACAAAACTTCTCTGCTAACTTACTGTATGTAGAAAATGCTACTTTATAACACTTAACACCGCATTGCATTTGAACTGCATGACTATAAGTTGTTTGTACAAAATTCTATGTTGAATAAAATATATTTTTGTTATGTATTGCTGTAAAAAAGTTGTCTCTGCAGATGATTAAAAATTTTACCATTTCATTCCAAATGTTGAATACTGCTTAAGCAGGTGCTAAAGTCTTGGACGGTAGCTTGCAATTACCAGAGCCGTCTGTGAACAAGCCTAGTCAAACCGAGCCTGCAACATTTAAAATTTGATTTTCTGTTTACAGAATCAAGCCAATGTACATGTGCTAATGGTCAAACTAAATATGTCATGTTTTCTTTTTTCATTTAAGATGGCTCGTGTGTTGAGCCGTGTGAAGCTGGGCACTCTCGAGATGTTTACGACAACTTTAGGTGCACTAAGAACAACATGTAGGTAAAAATTAATACAAGAGGTTTACATTGATTAAATAATTTCTTTAGTCGTTGTCTTAGAATTTCTACAGATGACTTTTGTAAAATATATTCTATCTGCATTACCTTAATTTCAACTTTATGATTTTAATTTACTTACTTTTTCAGCGTTGAAAATCCAGAAAAGACAGCAACAAAGAGTGGTTCTAAAGACGATGATGGTAAATATTTTAATATTGAATAATAAACAATTACAAAGGGAGATAACTATTATAAAATATCTAATGTTATTTGTTACCAAGTTTAGCCCATAAAAATAATGGCCATATTTATCACAAAAGTCTCAGACTTATTTTGTATTTCATTGAACTTAATTTTCTTAATAAGTGCATAAAGCTATATATCTGCTGCAAAAGGTATTGTTTAAATTCTAAAAAAAGGAATACGTCCAGAATGCTTATATGAAAGTAATATGATAGTACATGTATATTTGCTTACAGTGAATGGCGCTTGCGCGAAATCATTGCTAAAGAGTTATAACTTTATTAAAATTAGCAGCTATTTGTTCTATAATCAGAACATTTTGCCCTGTTAACGGCACAATTCGTTGTTGACAAACAAAGGAGACATTACATGACAATTTTTTTCAAGAATTGGCCATAAGATTGCACACCAATATTAATTTACTGTTGATAATTTTAGTAACAATATTTCATAAAATTTAGCTTTATATCCTTTAAAATAATGAACTAACCCCATCCAAAACAATGTTGAAAAAACACTATTATTTGTTGATAAACAAAGTCGTTTCTAACCTTTATTTTCAATCTTTACACCCAGGATATGAACGATTTCAAGCAGACGACAAGCATGAGGTAAGCATATTTTTATTTTAAAGGAAGTAAAATCAATTTGTTACGCTCTACTTTGGGCTTTGTTTAAATAGTTTTAAATTCGGCGTGCTTACATTTTGCATGGTACGTCTTTATGGTAAAAACATGAAATAGTTTACATGAGAAAGTACTATAATGCAATGAGATATAGTCAGTGTGGGTGCAAACTTACATCTGTCTGGATCCCACACTAGCTATATTTAGTACATTACGTCTTGTGGTAGTGATTAAAATCCTGTTAATTAACATTAAATCAAAGATTCAAATTGAAAACATGATTATATGACAATACAATACTGTACAGTACCGTATAATGCATGTAATCTTGATACGATTGCGAAATACTTTTAAATGTTGGCTTTGTTTATTATTTTAAGACATTTGTTTTCTTTATAAAATGTCAAAATGATAGTGTGCAGATATATATAAACTTTACTCTTTAAAATTTTACCCCACTCTCTCATGGATAAGTTATCACTTAACGTTTTACTTACACCATATTTTCCAGATTGAATGGATTACACCGGTGCAAAGTGAAAATACTTCTACGCAGAATTGGCATGTTACAGTAATCATAGGTAAATAAATAATGTTTTATTTTTAAGTTTTATTTTTCGCTAAACTGTATGGATATTAATGTGAAGGAAATGAATTAAAATTCGTGATAATATGTTTATACATGTATAAATATGCATATACATAGATTGTGTGAAATTATAAACACTACAAATAAATTTTTTGACAAATGATATTTATTCATATACATGTATAGCCTTATTTTGCCTTTATTTTTTATTTTAGTAATGGTTATTGCTGCCCTCCTCTTTACTGTAGGAAGTATGATCGTTATTTGCTGCACCCGAAAAGGGAGTACATGTATGTAAAAATACTAATTCAAGTCGAGAGAATTCAGCTTCAAGCTAATGCCTTATCTACAGTTTGCAGAAAATTCCAAATTATTTGACTTTATATGACATTTTGCCATGGACAAAAATGTTTTGTTGGAATTCATTTATTCTGATTTTGTTAATTTGTGTTTTGTTTATATTCTAGCTTGTATTTTCTTTTTCATGAATATTGTTAATATGTTATATCATTTACTTTGATAGCAAAACACGGTTTAGATGTTATATAAAATATAAATTAACACTTTGATTCGTGCCTATTGTGTTTAAAAAAATGATATAATGTATGATTTTTTTCTGCTTAAACCTACATCAATACAAATAAAAATGTTTTTGAATATTAAGTAAGAAAAGCAAATAAAAAACTTTATCTTTGCAAATATTTAATCGATAAAACAATTTAAAAGTGAAGTTTTGACCAATTTGACCAAATGTAACAATTTTAATTCTGTCAATGGTATGCTTATCTTTTTTCCGGTTGTATCAATATTTGTCTTTTATTATTCGAAATAAATTTGTATTCACCTTTTGATTTGGGTTATATTTCCAAATATGCAATAAAATGCCATTTAAAATTCTTAAAATAATAATATATCAAATCATTAAATCCTTTTGTCAAACCCCGTGCCACTGATGTGCGTTACAAGTCGCATAAAAACCCACCCATTTGGTTTGGGAATAAAAAGACAGACAAAAAAATCACTGAATTCTCGTTAACAGAATGAATGATGTCTAGATAAAGATCTTTACCTACAAAAAATGCAGTTTTCGGTGTTGTAATTGAAATCCTTACATGTTATGACAATTTTATATACTGATATATATTTCATGAAGTTTTATCTTTCCTGTAAGCTTGACCATGACACATTGGTAACATCCATTGCAGTAAATAAAAACAAACTTTTTGAAATCTACATCACAACAAAAACAGAAAATTTATCATCAAATTGATTTCAGTATATAGAAAATATAAATGGTTGATACAAAAAGCAGAACAGCACTAACTACATTTTCAAATTCAACATGAATTCTTACAGCTCTATATATTAATTGTACACTTTTTTCAGTATCTTTCACTCTATTTTGAGATTAGATAAACACAGCAGATATTCCAAATAGATTCAACGTTAAGGATATATACTTTGCTCATAATTGGGTAAAATACTTTCCTTGCATTTAGAAAATTCTTACAGATATGTCTAATTTGAATAAATGAATGAACAAACTATACATGAGAAGCTGCCTTCCTATTTATTAGTCAAGTTAATTTGACGTTTTCCTAAAAAAACCCAAAACAAAACAAAAACAACTGCCAGATTTTTAATGACACTATGTATTCATACTGGGCTAAGCATGTCAAGTTCAAAACGTAACATAATTATCTTCTCTGTGTGTATTTTCACAATATGTAATTTTTCATTTATGATAAGACTGTATAGCAAGAATCAGTATTTTCAAATAGAAAATTTGAGCGTAGTATTTCTTCAATGCCTTATGAAAATTACAGGTGTTAGAAAGAGCTTGTTAAATGCATAAAAATATCTGTCCTTTCGTTTAATTTCTTAATTAATATTAATTTGGTATACTTCCATCTTTTGGTTGAGAATTAATTTTTAGCGGGCATGATTGTACCAGTGATTTAATAGGTTATTACTTAAAAAAGAAAGAAAGAAATCAGTACAAAAGGAAATTTTAAACAGTACCCCACATTTTGTAACAAAATAAACATTGATAGTTCTTTAGAATGACAAGTCATGCGTTACATGAATACTTGTAAAATTTTATAGATTTTTGCTTTTTATATCTTTAATGATCTATGTAATTTAATAGCTTTACTACACTGAATCGCACAAGGGTAATCTAAGATTAAAACACACCTTGATATCTGAATCAATAATTATTTGGTTATATAATCCAATGGTAAAATATCATCTTTTTAAGAATATGACAAAAGAAACCTGCACAAAACAACAGCGTCCTATTCTTAGACAGTCCGATGTCAATTCTAAAGCATCCTACAGTTTTTAGATCCAGATTTGATTCGTTACAGTAATAAAGTTTTCTATTTCTTCCTGGCTGTCCAAATATTTATGTACATTACTTGTTCTTGTTTACATTTCCCATGTGAAATCTAAAGACAACTTGTAGTTTCTCGCTCCCCTTAAGAGCTATACAAATAGACAAAACCTTTCTTCGTTTTTGATACAATAGTCATGAGCATATTTTGTTATTCTCGATATATTTACTCGTCTCACTACCATTTATATCTGTCTGTTTGACTTTATAAAGATTCGTTGATTTTGCCTTTGAACATTCAATCAACTTTGCCTTCCATTCAAGTATATACACTATATTGTGTTTTGATATCTTATCTTTATTTGTTGACACATACTCGTCAAGTTTATGAAACATTTCTTTTTAGACTACAGTCTTTGTCTAACTAGCAGCACTTATCCTTATGTTTATGGCAACGCCTGTTCCTTCTGGTTTCCCCTGCCATATGTATTACATGTATGTATAAACTCTTTTCCAAGAGCTCGATATTTCAAATATTTACTCGAGAATATCAATTCCAATTGTTATATGACCTTTGCGTGATGATATATGTGCCGATTTACTATCTGTTTTTTTTTTAAATTTTTACAATCAGTTATATTATGCACTGACGTGGATTGACTCAAGTTTCCTTTTATACATCGACCATAATCTATGTACCAAAATGTATTTTCTTTCCATCTGAAGTTCTACTTTTATTGCTCATGAATAACATGACCAAATCTTTGTCCTTATCTTGATTTTCTCTGTGGTATTATAGAATATGATACAATGAGTCTTCTTTTGACTTCACTCTTCATTTGATGAAAAATAGTAGTGCGGGCGTCTTCAAGTCATTAATTTTGTCTACTGTTTTGATCTCCTTTTTTGTATATAAAATATCTTCCTTTGTTTACTTTTCCCTCTAGTATTTTGTCACGAATTCATATGTGATAAATTAAATGATGCTATCCAAACACATTTCATCATCATATTCTTACATGTCCAAGTTTGGTTTACTTTATTCCCATAAAACAATTACATTTTGGTTTTAGAATCGTCTTGTTCATAGGTATATTTATGCAATATTCGGCTTAACCCACTACAATAATACTTGCCGTGTCAATTTCTAAATTTAAGTCATTGTAACAAATCTTGATAATTGGTGCACAATTTTGTCTTTGTCATTCTAATTTTGTATGTGTCCTGCTTGTAAATAATTACACGCACTATTTACCTAAGGACGTAGTGACAATTGCCATGTGCAATACATAAATATAAAAGGACATAACTAAAAATAAATTTAAATTATTGCTTCAATGAACTCATAATCTTTATGTTTTGCAATTTCATTTTCTATACAACGCATTATGCTACATTATATAACATACTGAAAATTTAGTTATAATTATAAATATTATAAACAATTCTACAAAAGTGTGTTAAAAGAATCTACACTGACGTTTAATAACACATATACATCAAAAGTTGAACTTTTCACATAGATGACCTAGGTCTTTTAAAACTGTTAGTCAAAATCATCTATTATTTATACCATTAAAGTGACATGCTTATCTAAGTATTAATGAATAGCGAACATTTATGACATAAAAATAACATAAAATTTTGGTATAAATGTGCTAAATATTTTATTTTACTAACAAAATTAATCAAAATAATAGTCAATAATCAACGTGACCATAGAAAATTTCTAAAAATATCACTCAGATATCACTCAAATATCTGTAACGCTCTAGTAATGTACCTTTTTATATTGTAATCATAATTTTTTTATGATCAATTATTAATTAATCATAATTACAATAGCAACTATTCAAGTCACTTTTCGACTGCGAAAATTGAGGATAATATCACTTCAATCAAATTATAAATACAAACATGCATTATGTAGGTGTTATGCAGTTATTAAACGGGTAAATGAAACTTTTCTGGATAGCAAAAAACATAAAAATTTAATAGATTAACATAATTATAATTTACTGTTATTGAACTGGCTAGTGTCGACAAATTTAAGCTTCTGGTTATTTATATTAGTTGTTTTAACCGAAAATATTATCTATATTGCGTTAAATAATAAATCATATTTATACCTGTCATAATTCATCTTATTTACATGAAAAACTAACTAGGAAGTCAGGTAATTCACGTGTAATTGCTGTCAAAAATGTATCGCTATACTACACAGGTTTGGAAATGATCAAGTTCCAAAAATGCTACATTTATTTTCGGTTGGGGCCTTTACGTCGTACCATTAAACAAATCAAATGGCGACTTTCCAGCATAATTGATGGAAGAAGACCTTAAATATCTCTTCGTGTATTATTTCAGGAATGATTGACCACCGACGTTTTAAGCTAGCCAGATAGTTTCCTCGAATTAAGTCCCTAGTTAGATTCGGTCCCACAGCGGTAAGGGTCAAATTGTTTGAAGTCAAGTCGGCCTGGACGCCCGTGAATATGCAACATGACATACATCTCTCATTTGAAATTCTATCTTTTCAGATGATCATTAAATTGAACTTAATTTTGCTGTTTTTTACATTTATCATTCAATCATCATATATTCAATGTGTATAGTGCAAACATGTTCAATGCCATTTTTATCGGCTGGAATGATTGTGTTATACAATACAGAAATATGAAGGTACTAAGCAAATTGTCTTCTGACTTATTTATGGAAATGAAGTGTATAAATGCAAAAATATTGTTTAAATTTTGAAAAGATACAGTAAACAGTAAATGGCGCATCCACGCAATCATTATTAACAACTGTACTCAAATAACAGCAAAATATATATTATGTTTCGAAACATTTACTCTGTTCACAATGACATTCCATGTTACATCTCTTTCGAAAATCGACCATACAAATTTTGTAAAGAATAATATTTTACCGTTAGTAAATGTTCATATTACATTACATATATCTTTTGACTTTCAAAATACTATTTTGTAAAATCAAGATATGTTTGTAAAACATGTATGCCCCCTATCTGCAGCCAATTAGTCATGTGATAAGGTTATTATGCATGACTTCTGACCCAGTGATCAAACAATTAATAAGGGTTATCAAGTATCTACTGGTCATGACCTTAACCTTTGACCCCTTGACCCAAAACTCAATAGGGGTCATCTGCTGGTCACGACCAATCATCATACAAAGTTTGAAGTTCCTAGGCCTAAGCGTTTATGGTTAATTGATCAGAAACCGTTTTTACCTACAAGGTCAATGTGACCTTGACCTTTGACCCCTTGACCCAAAATCAATAGGTCATCTGCTGGTCATGACCAATCACCATACCAAGTTTGAAGTTCCTAGGCCTAAGGGTTCTTTAGTTATTGATCGGAAACCGTTTTAACATACAAGGTCAATGTGACCTTGACCTTTGACCCCAAAATCAATGGGGGTCATCTGCTGGTCATGACTAATCACCATGCCAAGTTTGAAGTTCCTAGGCCGAAGCGTTCTTTAGTTATTGATCAGAAACTGTTTTTACTTACAATGTCAATGTGACCTTGACCTTTGACCCCTTGATCCCAAAATCAATAGGGGTAATCTGCTGGTCATGACAAATCACCATACCAAGTTTGAAGTTCCTAGGCCTAAGCGTTCTTAAGCTTTTGATCAGAAACCGTTTTTACTTACAAGGTCAAAGTGACCTTGACCTTTGACCTCTTGACCCAAAACTCAATAGGGGTCATCTGCTGGTCACGACCAATCATCATACAAAGTTTGAAGTTCCTAGGCCTAAGCGTTTTTAGTTAATTGATCGGAAACCATTTTTACCTACAACATCAATGTGACCTTGACCTTTGACCCCTTGACCCCAAAATCAATAGGTCATCTGCTGGTCATGACCAATCACCATACCAAGTTTGAAGTTCCTAAGCCTAAGGGTTCTTAAGTTATTGATTGTAAAGCATTTTTACCTACAAGGTCAATGTAACCTTGCCCTTTGACCCCTTAACCCCAATATCAATAGGGGTCATCTGCTGGTCATGACCAATCACCATACCAAGTTTGAAGTTCCTAGGCCTAAGGGTTCTTTAGTTATTGATCGGAAACCGTTTTAACATAAGAAGTCAATGTGACCTTGACCTTTGACCCCTTGACCCCAAAATCAATAGGGGTCATCTACTGATCATGACCAATCACCATATCAAGTTTGGAGTTCCTAGGCCTAAGGGTTCTTTCGTTATTGATCGGAAGCCGTTTTTACCTACAAGGTCAATGTGACCTTGACCTTTGACCCCTTAACCCCAAAATCAATAGGGGTCATCTGCTGGTCATAACCAATCACCATACCAAGTTTGAAGTTCCTAGGCCTAAGGGTTCTTTTGTTATTGGTCAGAAACCGTTTTTACCCAAGAGGTCAATGTGACCTTGACCTTTGACCCCTTGACCCCAAAATCAATAGGGGTCATCTGCTGGTCATAACCAATCACCATACCAAGTTTGAAGTTCCTAGGCCTAAGGGTTCTTTTGTTATTGGTCAGAAACCGTTTTTACCCAAGAGGTCAATGTGACCTTGACCTTTGACCCCTTGACCCCAAAATCAATAGGGGTCATCTACTGATCATGACCATTCACCATACCAAGTTTGAAGTTCCTAGGCCTTAAAGTTCTTTAGTTATTGATCGGAAACCGTTTTTGTTTACAAGGTCAATGTGACCTTGACCTTTGACCCCTTGACCCCAAAATCAATAGGGGTCATCTACTGATCATGACCAATCACCATACCAAGTTTGAAGTTCCTAGGCCTTAAGGTTCTTTAGTTATTGATCGGAAACCGTTTTTGCTTACAAGGTCAATGTGACCTTGACCTTTGACCCCTTGACCCCAAAATCAATAGGGGTCATCTACTGATCATGACCAATCACCATACTAAGTTTGAAGTTCCTAGGCCTTAAGGTTCTTTAGTTATTGATCGGAAACCGTTTTTGCTTACAAGGTCAATGTGACCTTGACCTTTGACCCCTTGACCCCAAAATCAATAGGGGTCATCTACTGGTCATGACCAATCACCATTCCAAGTTTGAAGTTCCTAGGCCTAAGGGTTCTTTAGTTATCACTCGGAAACCATTTGGTCTACGGACCGACGGACCGACGGACCGACAAGTGCAAAGCAATATACCCCCTTTTCTTCGAAATGGGGGCATAATAAATAAATAACGTTTCGCTGAAATTGTTTCCAGAAATGTTAATTTTTAAAGATATTTAAAGATATTATACTATACATTATTATTCGTTCGAATTAAAAAAAATATCATAATAATTATGATAATGCTTGTATATATCTAGAAGTAAAAAGAAGTCAACTTACAAACAAAACCGAGTTCCTTTCTGAGATTGAAAGTCCTTGTTTGTTCATTAATTATTCAAACCAAATATTACAACAAGTAATATTGCACGTGTATTAGGCAATGCTTCACAATTATTTCTGAAAATAAATACACTTAAACTATTTATATATATGATTACGTATTTGGAATCCCCATGATCGCGTTACAAATAAGTTTGAAACATGCGTAAATCGTTATCACATTCGTAATTCCTCGGCTGTTGCCGTACAACTTCGGATAAATAACTCAACACGGTATCATGAACACGATATTCGGTCTAATCTACACTACACAGTTTTAACATGTTAACAAATAGTATATACATGCAGGTATTTATTTATTTCAATGTAGCATTGAATAAAAGAAATCAAAGTAAAGCATGAATTATTTTTATGCTCCCGAAAGGCGACATATTAAAATCGCACCTTCCGCCTGTCTGTCTGTGCGTCCCCATTTCATTCGTGTCCGGACTGCAACTTTGTCACACATTGAGGGATTTTGAAATAGCTTGGCATAAATGTTTATCACATCAAAACAATGTGTCGCGTCCAAGAACAAGGTCCCTACCCCAAAAGTCAAGGTCACACTAACATTTTGACGTTTCACATGATCACAAATAGAATTAATAGGTACACATCTTCGTGTCCGGACTGTAACTTTTTCATGCATTGAATGATTTTAAAATAACTTGGCATAAATGTCTACTACATCAAGTCGATGTGTGGCGTCTAAGAATTACATCCCTACCTCAAAGGTCAAGGTCACACTAGCATTTTGAAGTTTCACATTATCAATATGAGGGTTAATTTCGTCTTCGGGCTGTAACTTTGTCATGCATTGAAGGATTTTAAACTTGGCGTAAATGTCTACCACATCAAGATGATGTGTCGCGTCTAAGAATTATGTCCCTTCTTTAAAGGTCAAGGTCATACTAACATTTTGAAGTTTCACTTTATCACAATAAGAGTTTATAGGTACACACATTTGTGTCCGGACTGTAACTTCGTCATGCATTGAAGAATCTTTAGAATAACTTGGCATAAATGTCTACCACAGCAAGACAATGTGTCACGTTTAAGAATATCGTCCCTACCACACAAAGTCAATGTCACATTACCATTTTGAATTACACTTTATCACAAGTAGAACTTAAAGGTACACACATTTACGTCCTGATTGTAACTTTGTCATGCATCGGCGGATTTTAAAATAATTAGATATAAATGTCTACCACATGTCTATCTCATGAAAACAAACAAAGGAACTCATGAAATTTACGTAATGACTATGACACTCCTGACATATAACACAGAGAGAAATGATTAAGTTTCAAAAAATGATACATTTATTTTCGCTTGGGGTTTACGTCGCACCAACAAAATAAAGGTCATATAGCGACTTTCCTGCATTACTGATGGCAGAAGACCTCATATATCACTACATGAATTATTTCTGGCAAAAACAATAACATAAGTAGAACCACTGACGTTTGGTAAGCCAGCTGGAAATCTTCCTCGCGTAAAAATATCCAAAGTCCCTTGTTAAATTCGAAACCATAGCGGTGAGGGGCATGTTGTTTGAAAACTCGGCTACGGACGCCCGTGAAAATGCAACATGACATGTACCTCTTATTTGAATTTTTACTTTTTCAGATGAAAATTAAAATGCTTTTAACTTTAGCTCATTATTATAGTCAATGTGTTGAGTACAAACAATATATCTTTATGTTCAATATCATTTTACCGGCTAGAAAAAATATTATCCATATTTACTACAAAGAAATATGTAGCAAATTGTCTTCTGACTTACTAATGGAATTAATGTGCGTAAAGCTATATATCTGCTGCAAAAATTATTTTCCGAATTTTGAAAATATATGAGAGTGAATGGCGCATACACGAAATCATTATTAACAACCGTACTCATATAACAGCAACATATTTTGTTCCGAAACATTTTACTTTGTTTACAAAGACATTCCAATTAAAACTCTTTCGAAAATCGACCATACATCTATGTAACTAATATTTTTTTACTGTAAATTAATGTTAAAAACATATTATTACATATACATTTATACCCTTAAAATACTTTTCTTTTTAAATAATAGATAAATATCGTTTTGCTCAAATTGTTTCCAGAAATGTTAATTTTAAACATAAAGACATAATACTTTACCTTGTTATCTTCTTGAATTATGTTTACAATTATTTAAAATTGTTATTATGTGATAACTATAAATATATATAGTGTATATATTTAGAACTAAAAAGACGCCAAATTCCAAACACGATTAAGACTCTTTTCTGAAACTACTTTTCATCGTCGAAAGTGTTTGTTAGTTAATCAATTAATGAAACCAAATAATGGCAACAAGTAATATTGCACGTGTATTAGGCAATGCTAACATTCTATAACTGTTCATATATGGAATCCCTATGAGTATGTAAAAATGTGTAAATCGCTCGATAAATACCTAGGAACACAATTATCGGTCTAATCTACACAGTTTTAACATGTAAACAAATAGTATATAAATGTAGGTATCAGTTTTGCAAGTTTATTTTATTATAACGTTGAATTAAAGAATCAAAGTAAAGTATGCATTATTTGCTGATTAGTATATTTTTAGAAACCGAAAGTACAAAAGACATACCTGTTGACAATTTTTCTGATTTTGTTATGATAATTTGTAAATTTACAAATTTTCCAATCATTATATGACTATAATTCAACACAAATAAATCCGTTTCATTAATAAAATACAAAATATAATATTACATCATGGTCACGTGGTGGAACTTGTGCAAGATGATCCGAATGAATAGTCTGGTTCCCGTCGTACTATAAAATTTAGTGAGCGGAGAGAAAAGGGCAGGTATACCAGACTATCTCTATGAAAAGTACTAAAGTTTTTTCGGGATATAAACTAACCATCAACTTTGAAATTTTATAACAATCTCTGTTTCTAACGTGATTAAGTTTAATATATCACGTAATCTATCATGATAAGGAACAAATTTCATGGCGTTTTAATAGATTTAAGTAATATGCTTATTACGCAGTTTGAGTTCACATGGAAGTAACAATTTGGAGATTACTCGGTAAGTGATTTTAAAAGTGATTTTTACTCAACAATGTTTCTTTTGTTTTGTTATGTAGAGATGGAAAAATATTTGAAAGTTTAAAAGGCATAACGTAATACAGTTTCTATTCAGTAGAAAAATTCTGCAGTTTTATAAATAGAGCACCAGACTTTGTTCTCTTTAAGAATAATTATATTTCAAAACGTAAAGAAAATTAATAGTTCGTACCTTTAATCAGTTACTGGACTTATATGTTAAAAATTTGTTTTACTGATAAGTACATTATGTTGCTAGGAACGTATTGGTCTAAATTTGATAGATTTATACAATGAAGACGTAATTTAATTTATTTCCAAATTCCGGCACATTTCATTAGAAGCTATGCACACAATTAACAGATAAACAGAGTAAGATATATACTTTATTCTAAAATCTTGTGGACGTCTTAAATTTGGAGATAGTGTATAGGAATACAAAATACCTCAGTTTGCATAAATTACATGTTTAAGTCGTTAGCTAAGATAGTGCACAGTATTAAATCAATATATGCACAAGTATAAGGCGCTCCTACATATTTAATAATTTAGTCATACATAGAATATTTGATTATATCAGAAATGTGCTTTAAGTGCAATGTGAAGACATTGTAAAGTCTAATCTAAATTAAATATATGCTTTTATCATAACTATAATTCTCCTGTATTTCGTGTAAACAGATACACTCCTTAACAATGAATGTATTACAAGGACCGTGTAAATAGTTTCAATTGATAGCGCGTTTATCTTTTTCATCTACGCCTTGATAGATTCCTACTCTGACCTTTTATTTGAATAGCAATAGATTTAACCACAAACATTGACATGCGTTATTTTGTTAACGAAACTCTTATAGTATCCACTTATCTCATAATTAGAATTAGACAGGTCAGGGATATATGGCTTGTGTTAACAACTTGATTTATATTTATGAATATCCATGTGATGGAAACAGTCAATCATAATTATCAGTTACGTAACTACATGCATATTATTAAAGTTAAATTATGCCCATTCAAATGCAAATGGTCATTGAACAGTGAGAAATGAAAATAACTTTACATTTCGACATAATTGTTTTCAATTTTTTATCTTACTGTGACAAAATAATAATCAATATCCCACGTGACCAACAAAATTGCTACAAATATCGTACCGAATGTATCGGTAACGCTCAATTTATGATGTTTTAATATTGTATCATAAATGTTTTTATCATCAATGACTAGTCAATTATCAATCTCATTGCCAATATCTTGAAATATATAACTAATTTACTTTAACTCGGCAGCAAAAAATATGTATGGATAATATCAATTTACTTAAATTTTAAATACAAACATGTATCATAGAAATATTTATCAGATATTAATCGGGTAAAATAATGTTTTTTCTAGATAACCATAAACAAAGGTTTATAAGATTAACATATATTTTCCTATTATTCAATTGGTTAGTGTTGACAGTTTTAAGTACATGTTTTTTATACAGAAAATATTTACTAGTAAATAATATCAATACATGTCATTACTCCTCTTGTTGACATGAAAACTACCTAGGAAGTCAGGTATTTAAATTCACTTAAAGATTATGTGTTTACCTACTTCATACATTGATACATTCTCTATACTACCCTATTCTATTCTGACTTCTTAACTCAATATTCATGTATATGGAAAGCTACTAGAGGTGTGTTTGTGGAAGATTACTTCTATCCATGCTATGAAGGTCTGTCTAAAAGTGGACTTCTTCATGTCAAATAATTATCAAAGAGTGAGAACAATAAAAATTTCTGTTGAAAATACTACACTTCACCATGGAGAAAGAAGAAAAACACACATCTTGACCACATTAATTACTGATTAAGCTCAAGTATCTGATAACAGTACAGGTCTATTTCCAGGTTACAATTATCCATTAATAATTTCCACTGTGTTTATAAATATGTCTTTAGAATAAAGTGCTCATAGCCAAAACACTGTTAAAACCTGTGGATTAAAATAATTATTAAAAAGTTAAAGAAAAAGAAAGGACTCATGATAAAGGCTTTATCTTTTTACACTTAAGGTTACACATTTGTTTCTACAAATGTACTTGAAGCATTTGCTTTTAAATTTAAAGTGTGAAGTGAAGAAGGGCAATTGCAGGAAAATCATGACTATGGTGCCATGCATGTAGGAATAATATACTGAATGTTTCTCAATTTTGGAGAAGTCCTATTGAAGAATATTTTGCACACAAAAAAATTCTGTCAACATTCACTGTTATTTCACATAAACAAAGTTGATCTTTCATCCTACATAAAAAATATGACAAGATAAGCAACACATATAGTAGCATGCACAAAACAAGTGTAATGATAACTTCTTTTTGTGGTTATTCTTATAAATCTTTATTGACAAGTTATTTAAAAACCATGTTTATAGTTTTGAAATGAAATGCCCAGATGATTAAAGACATACACAGTATGTGTACAGATATATAAACTCGATGTGTGATACCTTAGAAAACAGCTTTATCTGAAACGACACAAAATCTAATTTGAAGTACTTATAAAAGAATAATAAAAATCGAAACTTTCTGACAAGGGATGCTGTCATTATTTTTTAAGTTTTCACTTTTGTTTATCAACATAGCTTCCAGATATTGATTTCTAAATTCAATAGTCAAATTTTTGAGAAAAAATGAAATTGGTCTTCGTTTATACATTACAGTAGGGGTTGATAGTTAACTTTTTAATACTAAGGCCAACAATTTGATGATAATTATTCCATGCTTCAATTTCATAAATGTAAGTAAAACATTTTTTTCAACAAAAGTATGATATAAACATGTATTATTTGAACAAGTAGTTTAAGGACTAATGAAAAGAAAGAAAAATACTTATTTGAAAACCAAATATAAAACAATTTCAGATACATTCTAGGGTTAAAGCTAAGAAAAGTTTCTGTTAAAACAGATTTAGCACTACTCCAGTCAACTTGAATCTCGGCATGCACCCTATCCCCTCAACCAGAAGATGCTGTTTGAGTCTCATCACTTTTTATATATAGATTTCGCCTAGGACAATGTCGTCCAGGAAAACACTGACATATATTGCAGAGGCTGCAAGTTTCCTGTCTACTTTGTATTGAATAAAACATATTTCTAGGAAATGCCCTTAACAAATCTTGATAAATTAAATGTTAAGATCTGTTTATAGGAGATGACACCGGATTCTTTCCTTAGATAAAATCGTCTTATTTAAAAGTAACCATATTTAATTGTTTATTTTTAATTTTTACAGGACCTCAAACAAAAACACGTTATGATATTACGTAGTGTGTATTGACAGAATTTGTCTTATTATTACACTATAATCTCTTTTAATAAAGTAACAAATTTGTCTACTGTACTATAATTATTTTTAAAGTTAAAGTTTAATAATATTTTTTGATAATTAATTTTTGCAGTGTCTGTTCTTTTTATAAGAATTCATGGATACAATTATTTATCAGTTATCACCTACTTTGTTGACTGCTAAAAATGTGTATCAAGTTTAAATGTAGATAAACGCTGGAACCTGCTTCAGGTCATGTGACTCCCTTCGTCGATACAGTTTATACACACAGCCATTGAAACTCTGCCATTTCGAAGTTTGTTCTCTAGTACATTGATTAAAATACGAACATGCTTAAGAGAAGCAACATCAACAATTGTATTGTGCTTTTAACATTTATTTACATTTATAAATGACGATTAAATAAAATTGACATATATAATTGGCTTGGTACATCAGTAAAGTAGCGTAACATATTTACACAGTGATTAAACAATGTAATAAAGAAAGCATTGTGTACACCGGGACCGGTGTGTATACAATGATAAAGTAAGCTTAACCCAGCCAATGTACCAAGAGAATGTGGTGCATACAAAAGCCAAAAGCCATGCACAAAAGCAGACAACATAATAAAATGAACTCTAACATCAAGTATGATCAAGTGAAACAGATTTATAAGAAATAATAATGAGTGGTTAAAACTTAAAAATTCTGCGTGTGTATCAGTGAATCTTGCAAGGGGAGTAACTCACTTTACATTCAAGTTTTGAATCATAATTTATCTCCCTTGGCAGAGACCCAAAAAAATACAATACTATTGTATATCAACCATTTTAATCTTAGCATTTAAAAGTTTATTTATACCCACAACCATTGAAACTCCTTAGAGGACACCATTTCGAAGCTTGTTCTCTGGTACATTAAAATACAAACATCCTTAAGGGAAGCAATAACAACAATCTCGCTTAGCAGGGACACAAGAAATACAATAGTTTGTATATGAATTATTTTAAACTAAGCATTTAAAAGTTTATATTTAACCACAAACATTGTGCTTAACACATATGTCATGTATGTTGTGGTGAAATTCTTATAGTATCCACTTATCTGATAATTAGAATTAGACAGGTAAGGAATTTTTGCCTTCCGCTTATATTTGATTTATATCAATTTTTATGAATTTCCATGTGATGCATTTCTATAATGTGTTCTTTATAATTGATACTTTGTATTTCAGCATAAACAATCTTATTGTCTAAAATCACGTCTATCAAGCCTGAAGATGGTGTTACAATAGCATTTATGTCTCATCAAAGTTCGTTTAAGTGTACATGATGTCTGACACAGATCAAAGTTATAACAAGTTTATCCAGGAGCATTGCCCTCAGACACTCGTAGAAGTGTGCAGATTAAGAAAGTCATATACTGATATACTTCAAAAGGTAAAGTGTTTTTTTTCTCTCTTATATTATAAGTATCTTTTCGGAAATGCTATAGTTTCATGTTTTCTAAAAGATAAATGAATTTGAAAGTGTTAATAGCTAAAACAAATCTTCGTTTGCAGCAGTTAATTTTAAATTAGAAATGGTATGGAACGAACATTTCAAATGCAACGAGTAATGCAAATCATAATATGCTTTTTAACAAATAAAACAAATGGCTAAACGCGCTTTGAAAGACATTTAAGTTTTATTTTAACTTTTTTTTTCTCAACAAGTCTTATTCGAACCATATAACCATTTTGAATCGTTTTCATTATTTTTATTGTTTTAGGTCAAACAGCGAGTTTTAAAAGTATTATCAAACATATGGAATGTTTCAGGTCTGTTTATATCTTTTAAAAGTATTTGTTGTTATACTTTCTATAAGGCTAAGTATTTAAAACAATGAACGCATGTTGAAACAAAAAAATAGAATAAATTATTTCCTTTATTTCGTTGTTTATCGTCTTTTATTAATATTGTTTGACTATGCACTCTGTGTACTTATATTTCAAAACGAATTCAGTATAAACGTTCTTTTTGTAAATATAATGTGATATGATTGTTGTGTTCTGTAAAATTTGCTTTCTCTATATAGAGCCTTTGTTCCTGATGAAACTTATTGTTTATTTATTCTATCTGGCTTACATAGTTACGAAGTTTGCGAGGACATGCAATGGTATCAAAGTCTTTCTGCAACGGAATACGGAAAAAGACGATAAGACACCGGACCCAACAATTGTTTGCATTCAGGTTCATTTTGTATACTGTCTGCTTTTAGCTGTTGAGATTTCATATTCTGAGCCCTTAGTTTGATTTCCTTCTATAACCTGTATCTTATTTCTTGGTAAATCTAAATAAAAGCAGGTATAAATAGACGTATTTCAAAGTATTAATTGATTGTGAGACATTGTTTGTCTACTTTAAATGCTTGCAAGCATGCCATTAACAGTAAAAAATATTCATCTGTGATGTATTAAAAAACATGTAAAATTAGAATTTTAACACATAAACATTTTCCTCTCATTTTTCCGATATTTTTTTATAAACAGGTATTGCTTGACAGTGTATCAGCATCAGTGTCTATATCAGCGAGCATAGCCGAGATCTATAGATGGAAACAAAACGATTTCGACAAAGGTACCAATTGCAATGGTAAATTACAATTTTAATATAGCATTAGGTCATTGATTAAGATTTAAAATGCAATTGCGACACAGCTATCCAGTCGGATTGATCAGTTTTTCTTTGTTCATTTTTACATACATACAATTTACATGTATTAGGAACGAGTGCCCGGAGCCTCACCCAGGATTACATCCTTTTAACCAAAAGTGCTATGAATGCCAAATACACTTAACTCAACATTGATATAGAAAAGAAACTGGGAACTGTAGCAAAAGTTTTGATTACAGTTTAGATGAAGGCGATTGCAATAAATAAAGGTCTTATAGTGATGAAAAAGGATAACCATAGGTTTTTTTTTTTGGTCACATATCTGCTTTACTTACTATAATAGCTCGCAATTCTTTTTTTGAATATTGTTATAGGTTCCTATTAGTTGATAAGGAGATGTTAAAAATATATTTACATTGTTCAATTTAAGGAATGCAAATAGCACAGTATTCAAACGGGAACTTGAATCTTTCGGCAAGCGTGAATAAACTCGTATGCTTCAAACTATATGTGATAACCGAAAGGGGACTGGACATCAACAGATTGCTCCATTGCGTATATTATCAAAATACGGATGACTATGTAAATCAAAAAGGTTTTATAATCAACAACAATGTTGCAATTATATGCAAACGTAAGAATATTTATATTTTAAATCAAAAGACTAATTATTTTGCTAAATGAAAGGCAGAATGTAAAATGTGAACAACTTACAAATAAAATCCTATTTACCATGCAAAACAATTCTGACTTTATTTCAAAACAGGAAGAGTGCTATCATATAATGTACCTAATGTGGGCAATGTTTCTTGACGTTTACAATTACTGAACATACATTTTTTCAAGGTAAATCTAATGTTATTTGTCTGAAAGGCTGAATATAAAAACCTATCGTTTTAATTGACGTATTAAGTTTTGAGATTGAATGCCACTTAAATCTTACTATTTATTTATTTCTTCTTAAAAAGCAAAAGTTCAGTTCAGCCGCCTAAAGTCAGTCACAGACACAAATAGTTGCAAAAAAGAGGACAATTCAGATTTTTCGGAAAGCTTCCGCATTTATCAGGTAAAAATCATTTTGTATTACTATCACTTAAATGATAAAAGTAATATAATATTTATACTATAATAAGAGAGACAACTCTGTCGATCTTGCATAAAAAATTTTGTTAGATATTTCAACACCTTTTTCAATGATCTTGAAATAAGCCCTTATAAGTTATTTAAATCTAACTTAACCATAAAAGAGATATACCATACCACTGCTTCATTATTAAAATCAGTGGTTATCATAACGAGATATAGATAATGGACTTTAAATTAATTTTCCTTTTGAATATAACGGAACATCAATATTCTTTTGCGTATTTAGTGGCTTGTATGTCCATCTAATTGTTGTCTATGTTTTGATATCAGGATCATTTAGACTTAAAACCAGCAGAAAAAATACAAGAAGAGAATAGTTCGAAACGCACAAAAAGAAAGAAACCCAAACTATTTTTGGATAAAATACTCATGGTAAGAAAACATGTAACAACAGTAATGTAATATCAACTTCTGACGCTAATATCTCTTCTTAAAGCGTTAACTTAGAAACCAGTAATTTAAATGTAATTTAATAATTAATTTAATGTTATAAAGAAAAAAAATTCTACAGCAATATTTATGGCTTCATAAGGGTGCATTATACCAAGGTTGAAATTAATAATATGATATTTCTTCTTTTCAGGTCCTGATTTTCCTCTTAACCATAGGCCATGTAAATGCAGCTCCCCGCAACGAAGATGCAATGATGTTTTCGAAAGATTTGCTGGAATCTAAATACTGTAACATGGACAACTTGTATTCATTGAAGGAACTTTGTCACACCAATGGGAATGACCTTCAACTCTTGACAGACAGCTGCGATTTCTCAGACCTATGTGATGAAGGTGAAAAGCCATATTGTATCAACACTAATGAATTTGGTGCCTTCGTGTGCTTGAAAAAGAATTTATCATGCCAAAAAGGTACCTTATCTAATATGAATCTTGGTTTTAGATATAACAATTGATTGATTTGTATTCTGTTAAGGTATTTTCTTCTTTTATTTTGTAAAATAGTACTAAAATTTCTGACTTATGACTTACAACCTAAATCCATAATTGTGACAAAATTTATGTCAAACTATTTGATGTTTTGATAAAGTTGAATAATGAACTGTTTCCTGCAAAAATGAAATTATAAAGTGATAATATGGACTACACAAGAACTTAAGTATCATTGTTACGTGAAAAGCATACCATACTGTCTACACTTAATTGTTATTGTTCTCAGAATGAAAGTTTTGCAAAAAAACAATATACCTATAATTTCTATAAAGACTTTATCATTTGACCTGTACACTTACATTAATGCTTAAGTTGGTTGGCATCATGCCAGTTTAAATAAACGCTGTTTAATATAGTATTTACATAACGTTAACATTCAGCCAAAGAAACAAAAGGAGCATAGTATTAAGATAAAATATTCAAATTATTACAACTATATCTTCCAAGTATTTTTTTTTTTTTTATAAAATGATGAATGCATTTACTTATGCATACATTTAACACCCTTAGTTGGATAAATATAAATAAAAATTATCGAATAAAGTAATTAGTTCTACATAAATTTAATTACCTCTGTAACAACATTTTACCTTCATTTCATACGCATTATATTACATTTTAGGTCGGTATTACAAGGCGGGTATCGATATCAATTATCCGAGAAAAATATTGCTCCAAGAGGATAATTGCCCAGGCCGAACATACCAGTCCTATGAATCTGACTGCATTCACGCATGTGTAGACGAACATAGAGACCTGGAAGATATCCCAGAAAAATACGTTGTGTATTCCGTTGGCAACACAACTAATCCTACCCAAGTTTATTGTAATTTTCAACTGGGCTACTTCAACGGAGCCGGCAATTTTCTACTGGATTACGACAAAGAAGAACTACATGATCCGTTTTTTTGCGACTATGTTGGCGATTATAATCCTTGCAAAGAAAGGCAACAACCTCTTCCAAGTATAACATTTTTTATTTGATTATTATTCTTAATTCAAACTTATATAATGATATACATGTATGTTCATAATCCTGCACGTTTAAATTAGACAACCGTGATCCTCACTTTAATTATCTAAAACAAAGAAAACAGTGGTACAGAAATGTAAATTTATTCTTAATAACAGTTTATACGGCTCTGTATGAACGCCTAGCAACAGCTCGGATTATTTAAGCTTATAATACAGTAATTCAAACCAGACCATAATACTCTTTTTGAAATAACAATGCCAACACATGCAATTCAGTTTCCTTCTTGTAAACGTTATGAAATACTACCAACTAATGGGGTTTTGAACTATTTTATGATGACCAGGTAACCATAAAAGTGATAAACATAACGTATTATATGAACATTGTTATTTCTTCATACTTATGCAGTCTCTTTTATAAAGACACATTTAATCATAGAAATGTTATGAAGCTTCTTCCTCTGCAAGAAAACTAGTTTGTATGGCTTGAAAAGTGATAAATGAAGTACTTACGTTTTAATTTCAGATGGCACATGTGTTGACATATGTGATACTTGGTTCGAGAGGAATGCACCTGATTTTGTTTGTACTCCAACGTAAGTGAATTTCTATCTTTAAAAATAGAAAGTGACATAATTTTTGGCAGGCTGTATAATTCACGTGGTTAATTAACTTTTGCAGTTTCTTTTGTTATTTCAAAGTCTTACTTTAGTTAGAACTTATTTGAAACATGTATCGTAATCAAGATATAAATATATCTATAAATCGTAGATAATCTCACCAGTGCAATAATACAGAGCTATAAGTAAAGTTTACTGACATATTGTTAAAAGGTAATGCAAAGCTGTTAATTAGGAAACGTTTGTGTCAAAAGACTCACCAATAATTATTATGCATTTATTCAATTGAATTTCTTCTTTGCGATTATATATATGTTTGTATCAATTTGCTAAATCTATTAACTTAAAGTATAATCTTAAATGTTACAAGTTAATATTTAATTAATTCAAAGATGAATACGAATACATTAACTTGTATTTTTTATAAAATAGGACCAACATCTATCCTACGAAAGAACAATTGCCATCACGTCCAACCACTACGAAAGCATCATTAACAACCACGTATCTATACCCTAACACACAAACAGTGCCAAAGACGAGAAAGACAACTGGTAACTTACATATGGTTCTCTAAGTATAATCAAGCCTTGATTTAAATGAATCTCACTTTGTCAGAAAATGATTGTTATTTTGACAACTGATATGAATTATAGGGGACTTACATGACCAAGTGATTAAAGTCGTTGACTTCAAACCACTTTACCCTTGCCGCTGTGGGTTCGATTTCTGACATGGACTTTGGATTCATTCATGTGATGAAGCTATCTAACTAACTTACAGAACGTCGGTGGTTCTACTTATGTACCAGTCCGTTCATAAAATAATGCACGGCAAAGTACCTGACGTTCTCCTCCACCACAAGTAAAGTTAGACAGTCGCAATATGACATATACTGTGTTGGTGCGGTGTAAAACCTAACAACCGTCAATAGTAATTTCACATTCCTCTCATACAGTACAACCTATCAATAGGATAGACATGTTTGGGCAAGGTGTGTTTGCTTATGTTTGTTTAGAAGTGATGCTTGCTTAAGAGAGATAATGTAGTTTTACTTTGGTATAAGTATTATTTTGTTAAATGTGGTTATTGCTCTACAGATAGAATCAAACAAGATCGACATAGTTGTCTTTCTTGGAAAATAACAAAAATCTATAAAATAGCACTTGGTTACAAATTATACTGACTTTGTTATAGCGGTGGGAAAGTGGCTCAATTTCAAAACAAAACAAATCTGGAGTGAGTTCTGAAAGAAAGGAAGCAAAAATACAATACTGAATGAAAAATGCATAAAAGTACTTGAAACAATGTACTTAAATTGAAAAATAATTACACTAAGAATATTACCTCCTGTAATGTTTCGTATGAAAATAAACAGGACCACATTAAACAACCGCTGCGTGGATTACAATACCTGTATGCGGTTTATTTTTACAAATTTTTACTTATATTCTACAGGGAGACCACCGATAACAGATGATAAAGACAATGTAACAAACTATTATGATAACCAGAACTCCGAATTTCCTTTGTGGGCCATTGTCTGTAAGTTTTAAAAACGGCCCTATTCAACTCATCAATATAAATGTTGAATATATGCATATTTACATATTTGACATCTTTTAAAATTCATTTTTTTTTTCTTTAAGGACTAAACAAGTTGAAAGTGCAAAAGTAGATAAAATAATATTTGTAAACTCTTTTAAGACGTTTGCATTAAAGTTATAGTTTAACAAATTTCCATAATGTTATCAAGAATGAATATCAAGAAAACAACTGAGACAAATGTAAAAATTATTATTAAGTATTATCAAACTACTCCATTTATTTATATTCATGTTTACAGTGATCAGCGTCGTGGTCGTCCTCGTCGTCATAGTGCTTGTTTCCGTGATTCTGTGTTTTGTCTTGACGAAACCAAGTAAGTATTGTACGTTATATAACATTATTAATGATTGAAAATAAACAACAGAAAAAGTACTTTATTTTTTACAATGCATCAACGAATACAAATTTTACAATACAACTTTTATATTTAATATGCTTTAAAAACAAAATAAAAATTATAGCATTTTTGTTTTATCCAGATTAAGAAGGTCCTGCAAAAGAGTCTATTTTACAAGATCTCTGTATTATTATCTGAAATATTTCCTTTAAGAAATGTTTGAGTACAAAGTGTGTCCAATAGTTAAAAATAATTTATTTTCGTGTTAATATTTAATATGTGTTTCCTGTAGGAGTGACAGTATACAAAAATATAAACGAAATAGAGAATCAAAGCACAGTGGTGAATGCTAAGAATGTGAATCTGCCAGGTAATATGGGTCCATTTTTACCACCACAAGAAAACAACACTGTAAGTCTTTAACCAGTGATTAAAAACCATTAGCATGCCATTATAGTAATCGGAATGAAATAAAATTTGATAAGTTTTAATTGAAAATACTTATTCTGGAACTACGCAAACATTTCCGATGGCTCGGCCGATAGAAGGCACCTTACTTGCTGCTCGTCCAAATATAAATTAGTTTCAAACATTTGTTAAATAACGGAAAGTATTTTCATGAAATTCAATACATTCATTGTGTATTTTGCTTTCGTCTTTTATCGTATGGTGCATTAGTGATTATTATTTATATTTTAGGATGATCCAGATAGAGGTAAGTAAAACCAGTTTATAAATAAATACATCAACTGTTTGACTAGACAGTTATCCTTAAGTACAATTATTTTAGAATACATGTATAACATCACTGATAAAATAAATTACCATCATCTTTTACACTTTAAAAATAGGGACAATGACAACATGTTCTAACAGTCATGGTCATTGAGTAACAGAAACATTATCAATATAAAAACATTTCTAAAATGACTATATATTGTTATGTTTATTTCGAAGACTGTGTTCAAATAAAATTTTTTTGGAAAAGATTAATTTGTTGTTTTTACATTCAGATATAAAGATTAAGCACGCAGGCCCTTCACATTTTATTCACTTAAACTTGACATCCATTTTTGAATTTTTTTAAACTGGTATACATCAACTTAGAACAGAAAAAATGATTTTATGTGACCATTTCTAGTGAAAATTTGTTAACTGATACCCCCAAAAAATAATTTTTAAATTAGCCTTTCAAAATTTTTTTAAATTTATTTATTTAAACCCCTTTTTTGCGTATATATAATATAAAAAATAAAACTTTTTTAATTGAATTATAAGCAAATGACGGTTTTTGAAAAACATTTTTCCAGACATATTTTTTTTCTTTTCTTTGTTTTTGAAAAGGGCTTTTTTAAGAAATTTTCTAACGTAAGTTTCACAGAAAAAGTAAAATTTTTTTTTTTAAGAAGAGTCAAGGTAAATTAAAAAATTTAAAAATACTTTTAGTTTTTTATTTCTAAAATATTAATCACACAATATGTTTATATTATATGACTCCTCAAATTTTACAGTTTTAATAAAACCTTTTTTACTTTTTTATGTCTTTTTTTAATGTAAAACGGAATGTTAAAAGGGCGTTGGATTTAAAATAAAGTTTTTTTAAAAAATCCGTTTGAAAATTATACAATAAAAATAAAAAATACATACTTTATTTTAACCCCCCCCTTTTTTAATTTTCTTCATAACCAAGGGGGTTTTTTACTGTAAAGTAAAGTTAAACAATTGTACTGTTACATAGGGAACAGTACATTTTCACAGTGAAAACCTGAAGGAAATAATAACCTATAGAAACATAGTCCAAATGAAGTGTTTGTTCGGGGTATTAAAATAGATATGTTAAACACTAACGCGACATTCCGGGTAGGGTTGTTATTTTACTGTAACTCACAAACCTATGTGTTTTAAATTGTTTAGCGTATAGCTATGGCTGTGATAAAAAGTACAGTTATTGAACCAGTTATATTATTACCTGATACCTTATATAAATGTAATTTGCTATTTTTTACTGTGATCTGAAATTCTTTAATCGTCCACGTTCGCGAACTGTTGACCGCTCAATAGTTTTGACTGTTTCCCTCGCGTGCTTTGACGTCAGTAACGTCATATAGGATTCCCACCTGAAGCGTCCATCGATCCTGATCATAAACTAGACGTGACTTGAAATAGTTAAAGTATTAAGATTAATTATTAACATATGTGCAAAACTGTTTTCTTGTTCCTTTTTTCTTCTGCAATTACTATTAAAATATTAGTTGATTAGGATATAAAACAGTTATTTCATATCTGATTTGGGAACAGTCAAACAGTTGTCCCTCGGTGTCGGTGAAAGTGTTTTGAACTGTTGCCCTTGGCCTACGGCCTTGGACAACAGTTCAAAACACTACCCCATCCACCTCGGACCAACAGTTTGACTGTTTTCAAATCACATATGAAATAACTGTATATTATTTATTACCTGATACCTTATATAGATGTTATTTGGTATTTTAATTACTGTTTTCTGAATTTCTAAGCGAACTGTTGACCTGTCAATAGTTTCGACTGTTTCCCTCGCGTGCTCTAACGTCATAGAGGATTCCCCCTTGAATCGTCCATCGATCATGATCATAAACCAGAAAAGACGTGGCATAGTTGAAAGATTGCTAAATTGAGAAAGTTTCATTAGTACATATTTAAAAACTATTTTCTTTGTCTTGTTTTTCTTCTGCAAGTAGTGTTAAAACAGTAATTGATCAGGCAATAAAACAGTAATTTCACATGTGATTAAGGAACAGTCAAACAGTTATCCCTGGGTGTTGGGGATAGTGTTTTGAACTGTCACCCTATGGCCTTGGGCAACAGTTGAAAACACTATCCCCTCCACATTGGGCCACCAGTTTGACTGTTTCCAAATTGCGTATGAAATTGCTGAATAATATTTCTTTTTTATATTCAACAATACCTTCAGATATTATATTTATAAATAAAAGTATTCTCTTTTATTGTGATTTGTTGTTATCATAAACAATATGTATCTGTCACATACGTATATGTTGTCCAGTTATTTTCCATGTTGTTTACATACACGAGTAAAAGCAACTAGCTTTTTGAGTCTTAAAATAATACAGTTGCTCTCCTTGTTTATGTTTTGCTACAAGTTTAGTCCCTGAGCATTTTAGTAACTATGGCGCTTTATATCCAAATAATTACAATGAGGCACTTCCCTTTTTCTTTTGTGAATGTACATTTGCTTTATTAAACCTGATTTACTGTCTGAGTATGTAAGGGAGATAAATCTGATATTGTTTACCAACAACGATTGAAATTGTCCTAGCAGGTATATTTAAGTGTGAGATAATAGATCTGATTAACAGAAATGTATTCATGTTCATAATTTGCTCATCAACAATGTTAAAATAATTCCAAACTCCATTTTAAACATTTCATATGTGATACTTTTGTAATGAAATTATCTCTTTCAAATTTTTCTCTGCAAAAAAAGTCGACTGGCAATAGTTAATGAGATTGCAAGGGGGATAAAAATGGATGCATTTGTTAACTTAGATAAAATGCAATGTAATACACGAATGTTCATTTATCTAGCATATGTACTGCTTGTTAAGTATAACATTATAAATTTAATATAATTGCTTTTTTGCTTTTAGTGTAATTTCTTCAAAAGCAATAATATTTGCCACAATACATGTGTTGTAATGTGTGCTCAATATTAAAATGACTAAATGCAATTATTAAAAGAAAGTGTTTTTGAAAAAGTTTAAAATTATTATTTTGAAAAGCAGTTTTCAGCAATATATTTTTGTAACAAACACACATATTCATCTGGTACACAAAACCTAAATATCAGACTTATTTCAAGTTTATTTGCTTTTCGTTCATAACCTCTGTGTGCTGTGAAATATCATATCTAGTAATTATTTCATTTAATTCATTTATATTCTTCATTTTTTTTAAAATTATTATAGGAATGTGATGAAGTCCTCTTGATAACACATAATAGAGGTATTCATACTTGATTGAGCCCCATATAGCCTTTGCTCCATATTATTTAAACAGGGGCTCAGTATCAACATATGGTATATTATAGATTGTACCCTATATAAAAAGAGTAAAAATAGAAAGTTTGTTTATTTACAGACAGACCATCTGTTTGTTATAGACAAGGGATAAAAATATAGATAAAAGATAAAAAATGGAGTTTTATATACATTGTAGGTATCATGTAGCAACAACCCAATTCTTAATGATCATGTATTAGGGACGATAAAACTTAATGATAGTGTACAGTCAGCATGTAAGAAGATATGTATTAAAATATATTAAAAATGTAAAAAATTATCAATAATTAGTAATCTCACCGTTTCATGGCCACTTTTTAGGACCACTATTATAATTTAATAACATATCATAAAAGAAACAATAGAGTATTTACAATAAAAATATATGAACTGTAAACTATTACAACAGTTACTATTATAAATTTATATATGATGGAGCTCTTAATTACTATTACAAAAAACAAAAACAATAGAGTCATAATAGCAACACCGCTTGGCAGTTAATTGTAAAAATACATATAGCTACAATATATATGTGTAGCTTGAACAGATGGAGCTGTCTCCCATAAACGGTTATATGCTATCAGTGTAATAAATAGCCTTATGTTACCACATACAAAAATTTAATAAGTGTTACTATAATGTGGCATGTTAAATCTGTCTTGACATGTCTTTAATATGTTAATTTATTAGACAAAAAGTAAACAGTTTCTGATTTAGAATAATAGAGCATTATAAAGTATAAACCTATTATTTCACATGGAGGAGATGCGTACCGAAGGGAGGAAAACGACTATAAAATATTAAGCTTTTTAAGTTATATGGAACAATTATGGTTATTAGTAGATATTTAAGGATTAATTTATGGTCTGGCATCCAGGCTAGTAAATAATTTATAGCAGAGTTCAGTATTTTTCATATAAAGTGTAAATTTTCCATTTGACATATTATTATTGGTGTTTTATATATAGAAATTCCATTATTTTAGTGATTTGAGAACATTTTACACCTAATTAACATAACAAATCAATTGTAATATTTTCCATATGATCATAGATATCTAGTTTGAGTAAGTTTACAGAGTGGTATTACACACACCACAAATATTTAAGTGGGGGGAAGACAACTCATACTATAACCAGTAATTTTTCCTTTAATACTACAAATCTTCTTATTTTCCATATTATTAACAGGTTTTATGTTATACTTATGAAAAAATAGCTAATTTATACTCAAAAAAAATTTTTTGGAACCACTTATTTTTTGATTTTTTATTAGAAATTTATTTCCTAAAAATCAGATTGGCCATTTTTTGATTAATTCCCTTTTTTACTATGATACCATTATGTGTAATTTTTGTACATTCTTTTTAGATTTAATTCATAGGGAAATGGGCCCAAACTTATTTTAATTTCCCAAAGAAAAATTTATGGTTTTTTTTTCTTTTCTTTATTTTTTTTTGTTTTTTAAAAAAGCTTTTTTAAAATAAAATTAAAACCTATTTTTTTTAAAAAATTTTGTTAAATAATAAAAAAAACAAAATTTTTTGTAAAAGGGAAAAAGGGGTTTAATATATAAATTTTTAATTTTTTTCCTTTTTTTTATTGGGTTTTTTTAAATTATTATTTATTTATTTTGTTTTTTATAAATTTAAAAATATTGGAAAAAATTTTCATTTTTTTTAAACTTTTTTGTTTTTTTGTTTTTTTAAAAAAACCAAAAAAGAATTATTGGTTGATTTTTTTTAGCAAAAAGCTTTTCATGTTTGGGTTTAAAAAAAATTTAATGGGGAACACCAAAAATTATATTTTAATAGAAGAAAAACTACGACACATCAACAAGCGTTGTTTCTCGGGAAAAATATGATAAACCCCCTTATGATGTCACAAAGACCAGAATGGTTCAAAAAAAAAAGGGGCAAAGGCTTTTTTAAGCTAACAGAGCCATACCTACACATTCCCCTTTTAAAATTTTTATGCCTTTTGTAGTCTGTCATGTAAAAGAGACAATATCAGTGGAGAAACCATTTCTAAAACCAGATTGGAATTTACACAACAGCTTATTCTCTTTAAAATATGTTTCAACTTGGTCAAAAACTACCTTTTCAAGTATTTTGGAGACTACACATAAAATTGACAGAGGCCTGTAGTTACCAACAGAAAGTTTATCATTCTTTTTAAAAAGGGGGACAACTCAGCAGTCTTAAGATCATCAGGAACTTCACCTTGGATAAGAGACAAGTTGACAATGTGGGTTATAGGACCTGCAATTATAGGTGACCCGTCCCTGACAAAACGGGAAGGTATACCATCTAAGCCAGTAGCTTTGCTAGTGCTGAGTGCATTTAAGTATTTAAAAACTTTGCTTTCACACAAAAGAAAAAACTATAAGGATAAACACCTATTTCAGCATAAAATGAGTTTACAAAAACCTGACCAAATCTGTTTACACATTTAGGACGTTTTTCAACAAGTTTACAAGCAACAGTTGTATAGAAATTGTAAAAAGTCTCAGCAATAAGTTTATTATCAAAACAAACCTTTTCATCAATTTTTAAACAAATATTAGAACTAGATGAAGAAGATCCTTTCTTAGATGGCAGCCCAAGATTTTTGAGAGATTTCCATAAAGATTTTGAATCATTTTTGTTCTCCTCAAGTTGACTAGTAAAATAACTTGATTTTGCAGAGTGAATTAAATACTGCACCTTATTTCTGAGACCTTGAAACAAATAAAATTGTCCAATGTTCTGTTACTTTTATAAATTTTAAAAGCTGTATCTTTATCACTGATAGCTTGAAGTATATCAGAGTCAATCCAAGGTTATGTTCTTTGTTTCAACCTAGTTTGTTTCACTAAAGCAATATTGTTTATTACAGATAAGAAAATTTCTTTAAACCTGTCCCTGTCAATATGCTTCATTCACATTATCACTCAGTAATACCGGATTCCAATCAGTATATAATAGACTAGCTTGAAAGTCTTCATTATTATACTTTTATAAAGATCTTAGAGTAACATTATTGTGAGAACCAATAAAAGATTTAGAGAGTTTTCCTGTACAGTAAATCATGTTATGATCACTAAATGAAGTATTTATAACACCTGATTGAGAAATTTTATCATGGTCAGATACTAAAATTAAATCAATAGTTGTTGAACTTGTAGAACAAATTCTTGTAGGTTCACTTTTTAACTGATTAAAATGAAACATATGCATAAATGATTTAGAACACTTTAAAAGAGGATTAGACTTGTCACTAGACACATCTGTATTAAATCACCAAGTGATAATGTTTCATATTCTAAAAAGTCATTGTTAATAGAGCACACTGAGTCTAAAATAGAATAAAATGTTTGCTGTGAAGGAGGTCTGTATAATACACCACATAAAATAGATTTTGATTTAGGTAAAATCAGTTCAATCCAGGTTGCTTCAAGTTCTGCATGAGATAGATCATTCCGGTTATTGAACGACAAATCTTTCCTTGTGTAAATACATACGCCAAAAAGAGTCCATGCAGGCTAATTACTTTCCCTCAGAATAGAACTCCTCAACATTCTTTCAGATTCCATTCCCTTTCATTCAGCAACAAATTGTTTGTCAAAGGTATGTAAATCCCGCGGTGCAAATCTCGTTAAACAAACATTTAATCAGGAACATTGAATATCTGTTTATGTTCCTACATTATACTACTTTTTATGTACCTTCACTCCTTGTCAAGATGTATTTTTGTTTATTATCTTACATAATGATTGTTTTTCTGTTCATAAGCACGTACCTAAATAATACCTACATTATAGTTTCGTTCCTATACCTACATTTTTTCCTATTTATATACTGCATCTTTTTAATTTTTATTCATAAACCTTGATTGCATTTCTGTAAGCATACCTGCAATGTTCTTGTGTTTATTTACATGTTTATTCAGTTGGGGGGGGGGCGTGGAGTAACAAATAAAATTATATAAATGTTTATATGACATGTTGGCTTGGCATGAACAAATTGTTCTACATTGTCATTTAAAATAATGACCAGTAACCTGAAATCATAATTTATACATTTTATGAATCTTTCTTAAAGGCACATCGAGCCTTAGAAATGAATAGTATTTTAATACGGTAGAAAGGACAAACAAATATTTTATCATCTTATATATTAAGAGCTTGTGAGATGCTTATTGCGTGAAATTATTGTTGATTAAGGTAACAAATTATTATCAAAGGGGCATACTGACTTCCAAATTTAGCTTTTGCCAAAAACGCAAAAGAAGCAAAAGGTGACTAATGAGTAACATTTTTGTGGAAACTACAACAGGACACAAACATGATTTTTTCAGAAGTATAAATAATAGCATATTGTATAAAGTGTAAAGGATCTTTAACAATTCAAAAAGAAATTTCTCCTTATATTTTTCATTTGCAATAAAAACTGAATTTGCATAAAACTTAAGTCGGTGAAAAAATATAGGCAGGAAATTGAATTTCTACACAATAAATAATGATTTTATCTCCAGTTTAAAGAGGTTTTCCTTCCGCATTCTTCCAAGCTGAAAACGTTAGACATTATTAGGTTGGGTTTTTTTGTATTTTTTTTGTAGTGTTTGTTTACTGGGTTTTATTAACAAACACGCCAGTTGTTATAATATATATAAATATTTATATAGCCCACACTTATATAGATATATTATGCTATAATAGAATTGCAGTTCGAATGCCGTTCGAAACAATCGTAAACATTCAAGAGATGTTCTAATTCACAGTTTTCTCTGAAATCAATATATCATAAATATATACTAAATTAAACATTACAATCTATATTTAAAAAAACAGCGCTATGTATATTCTTTTCTGTTGCAGCGATATATTGTCTATATTGTACGATAGATTATTCTTTAATTGAGCCGTTTCATGACAAAATCAACATAATGGGTTTGCGACCAGCATGGATCCAGACCAGCCTGCGCATCGGCGCAGTCTGATCAGGATCCATGCTGTTCACTGTCAGTTTCTCCACTTGTAATAGAGTTGGTTAGCGAAGAGCATGGATCCTGATCAGACTGCACGGATGCGCAAGCTGGTCTGGATCCATGCTGGTCGCAAATCCATTATGTTGGTTTTGTCATGACGCGGCTCAATTATTCTTTAAATGGCTTTAAAACGGCCATGAAGTATTTAAATATTGACTTGTATATATGCTTAAGTTGTACTGGGTTTCAAAATATCCGATTTCTACGCGGGTAATTGAACACAAAAACTGCATATTAAATGGGTGCGTCATGTTTACAGAAGTCGTGATATTTACATCGATTGACCGTAATTTCATATCCATGAAAGATTATATAAAGGATACTTTAGAAGCGTTGATATTCATATACGGTTAGCATACGTTCCTTTTTATTTTGACGGGACAGTCGTATCGGAAAGAAAGGAAATTATTATAAGGTCGGTTTCCAAAGGGATCATCCTCACCCACTGAAAATTCAGAAGTGTCACAGAAACATCGGATTATTAAGAAATAAAAGCTTATTATGCAGTTATATCCTTCAGAGACAAAGGAGCATCGTTATTAAAACAAAGCTGTGAAGGTAAGATTTATTTTCTGTTATTTAACCCCACCCTTTTCTTATAATGTAAGAGATGTGTTATGCGTAATCCACATCGTTTGTTGCATTTTCATTGTCAATAATATGAGGTGTGTCAGAAGAAAACTCATGTTTTCTATTCTATAAAACTTGAATGGAAATAAATGTTTGATATGTAGTCATGTTAACGCCTTTTACTCCCCACCATGTACTTAAACAATAGTAAATTCCGATCTGCCTCAGTCAAGACGTATAAAAGTCTACATGAAGTTATAGTTTATGTGGCGGCATTGTCGAGTGGTTAGTGCGTCGGATCTTTGGCCTTGTGCGTTCAAACCACGTCAATGGCAAGCCGCTATTGTAATTAAATACACTTATTATTGTGAATGGGTGAAACTATCGAAGTTTTGCGACTTAAATTGATAATATAAATTTTGTAAATCCGGATGATAAACATACATTATTTGTTTTGCTTTAACTATGTTCAGATACAAATTATTTTTGAAACTATAGCGATGCCCTGTTGAAGTTAAACAAATTTGACCTATTTGCTGAACATATCCCCTTTTTGTTTCAACAAAACTTAGAAAAGAAACATTGCTGTATATTTTACTCAGTTTATTTATACACACATGTACTTAATGATGTCATAATATTAACTCAAGAGACTTTGGTACATAAGACATACTATATCTTTATCAATTCAACATCCTTAAATTTGCCTCAGTCACAAATTTCTGTCGAATGACGAAATAAAACTTAAATGTGTCGACAGAAGAAACTATATGCAAATATTGAAAAGTTTAAATCAAGGAAGACAACGTCACAAAGATACTTACAATATACAGTACACATAAAAAACAAATAACAACACAAAATCCAGCAATTTCGGAGCCTACTTCAACAGCTGAAGATCTTAATAATTATACTAGTTTCAGACTGTGGTAAAACTCCTAATTGAGTTGTAGTTGGTATTTCAATAGCAGACCATTCAACTATATTTTGCATTAGGAATAATTCCGAAGTACTATTTGAAATCATAATACTGTGAAATTAGATCATTGAAGAAAATAATATAGAAGACAAGTCTACCACATGTAGACTACGGTGCAGTGTTTTTATGTGACAATGTTATTCCAGTATGGGGTAAATTTAAATTCATATTTTGTCAATGTTTGATAACATAGCACAAATGAAAGAGCCTAGAATAAAACTACAAACTGAGCCCTGGGTCACTTCGGATATCTTAGAACTTAGTCTTGTTTTGACTTGGTGAAAAATATCAGAAAGATAATTTAACATCTTTGTTTATAAGTCACTCACTAATTGTGTCAACTGTTCTGAACCTCGTGTAGAAATTCTCCTATATTTTTTATATAAACTTTATTCCTATGTTTTCTATTCCCGTTCATATTGGAGGCTGAAGGTTCGAATAGTGAAGAAACTTTTTTTATATACGTTTTTTAACCCATTACTTCATGAGAATTTTGTGAAAAATGGCTGTTTTCATTGAAAAGTCTCCCATTACAAGTTCAAATTGCTATAAAACTATGAAAACTGCTTTAATACCAATCAAACTTGGCACAAATGTTGACTGCACCATTGCCTTCGTAACAACATGCTCAGACATAAATTTCCTGTTACCATGGCAACGAGGGGACATCTCAAAATTGCCAAAAAATCACTATTTTTCGTTGATTTTTCCCATTAAAATTGATTTCAAAGTGCTGCAACTTCTCAATGGATTTATGTAGAGTCAAATGCTTTTCAGCGTTGTTTACACGTTACCTTATGATCGATCTGGGGTCATTTTTAGCCTCAGACAAGTCCAAAATTCTTTTGGCGATGAGGGGGACTGCCGCCCCTCTTCAACCCCCCAACATACCCCTTCTGGCAACCCCCTGATGAATCGCTTGGTTGGAGGACCCGCCGAAGAAGTTCTCACTTTATTATCAACATTTCTCAAACAAAAACATGTGTTTTGGGCCCAAACAGGACATTTTTTCACTATTTGAGGCATAATAGCGGGGGGGGGGGGGCGAAAATGCGTTGATTCGCGTATATTTGATGTTAACGGTTAACAAAAACTGATGAAAATACCTGAAATTTTTTCCATGGTATAAACATGGCCTAACATATAATTTGAAGAAAAAGTGTTGTTTTGTAGATGTTTTATTTTTTTTTCATTAAACATCATTTTTTATTATTTTCTATAAATCTTTACAACTGTGTTTTTATTAATGCGAATCACTAAATGTACGTCTTTACGTGTTGAAATCAATGAAATGAAAAACTATGCATGCCTTTTGTCGCAATTATGAAAATTGAAAAGGGACAAAACTAATGCTAGAAATCAAACACATGATTTATCAACTCATTATTCAAATAAAGAAAGAAATCAGTATGAGAAATAACTAGAAACGTGTTTATATAACACAGAGTCTCCATTCTCCGCTGTCAGCCTACTGAAGTACAGAAGGACAATATGACAGAGAGACAGACAAAGGAAATTATACATGACTCCCCACCCCTAAGTGGTTGGGCCATAAAAACGTCACCAAATGTTTCCAATTTTCACAACTTGATATTTGAATTTCAAATCTCAATTTTATATCCTAAAATATGCTGAATTAAAAATTAAGAATTGAAAATAAAAACAAGCAAAACCCCAGATGCACAACTACACATGCTGACCAACATTCCTATAAAGTTTCATAACTCTAAGTCATATGCTTTTTGAGCTAGCGCTAGCAAGAAACAAGTTGAAAATTGCAAATTTATACTAAGTCAAGGGCAATACCTCTAACAAAATTGAATAAATTCACTCGCAAATTTATAGATACATAGCTTGCTGATCAACATTCCTGTAAAGTTGTTGATTCTAGCTTATAATATGATACACCTTTTTGGATCAGTTTTTACTTTTTTAAGGGCAATTACCCTACAAATCTGAATTAATATACATGTACAAGCAAACCCCCAGGTAAACAACTACACATGCTGATGGACAATAATGATTCTAGGTCAATTAGTTTTTGGCTACACACGACACAAGTTAAATTACCAAATGTTTACTAAGTCAAGAGCAATACCTCTTCAAATACCGAAGAAATCTACAAGCAAACCCTAAGATGAACGACTTAACACGCTGATCACAACTGAAAATAAGCACATCCCTAGGTATTCAACTATACATACTTACCAACATTTCTGTGATGTTCCATGACCTTAGGTCAAACATGCCTTGGGCAACTCACGACACAAGTTGTAAATTGCTAAACTTTTACTAAAGCAAGGGCAACAACAATACAAATAATGATTAAAACCACAAGCAAACCCTCAGGTGTACAACTGCACACTGAAAAGTTTAATCACTCAAGGTCGAATACTTTCAGGTCTAAGCGCTACACAATTGCAAATATTTACTAATAATATGATAAACAAGATCATCAAGGAAGTCAAGTGTAATGAATACAAATATTGAAAAAAAAATCCAAATGCACAATCTAGGTGCACAACGTCACATGACCAATATTCCTGTAGTTTCATGACTGGGTCAAATACTGGTGGGCTACAACACAAGTTGTGAAATTTACTTAGTCAAGGGCAAAATCTTGTCTGACGAAACTGAATTTATCCACACGCGAAACCTTAGGTGTACAACATTCATGTAAAACTTGATAATTCTAGCTTAAGAAGATTTAGAGCTACATATGACATAACATAAGGAATGCATGCATGTACGGGCGGACGGAATGATGGACAAAGGCAAAGCTAAATGCCCCTCCCCTCCCTAAATTTATCGCATATAAACAAAAGACGAATCGAACTTGTAACTACGCGGTTACCTTTCCGCCGTACTAACCACTAGGCGAATAAGCCGTGCAACACCGCACTTTGGGGTCTTACGCACTTTGGGGTCTGACCCTTAAAGTGCGTTAAACTTCGCATCGCACTTTGGGGTCCAACGCACTTTGGGGTCAAAATCGAGAAATTGACCCCAAAGTGTGTTTATATGCTACATATCAACGCACTTTTGGTTCCAGAGGTCTAAAGGCGTCATTTGAGTTCTGCTTAAATACTGAGTACTGATTTATTTCCGATCTGCGACATTGAAATATTTGAGGTGTAGTTCAAGATGGGGGTAGATACTTTGTTTGATGCTTAAGTGATAAAAGTTTCATTATTTTTACCACTTGAAATATCTAAAAATTTTGTTCATACAATATGTATAACACAGTACTCTAGTACATAGATTATGGTTGATTCCTTAAATTAAAAGATGCTGAAAAAAATATCCCGTTCTGTCAGTCATTTACTTGATAACTTTTGGTGCCATTTTGAGCCCATTTTAAATATGATGGGGATGAAATAAAATGCATTTAATATTTTTTTTCTAAAGAACTATAAATATACTCTATTGCAATGTTCTAGTGAAATATCAAGTTTTTCGATCGGCCTATAAAAGTAATTTTTAAAAAATACATTTTTAAGATTATCAACAAACATTTTTTGTTAGCTCCGTAAAAACCGTTCACCAGAGGCTTTTTTACAAAGGAAATCTAACATAGTTCTTTAGAAAGAGCAAACATGAATTTTATAATGTTAAATTAATGGTAGCAGAGAAATGTAAGATGTTTGTTACCTGGATAAAGTAGCGATATATGTGAAATTATTTGTCATAAAAGTAGTCAAAACAATATAGTATTTGATTTCCATATAAAATACTAATTCACAATAACTGTACTCATCCTTGCCAAAAAAGCAACACATGAAACAGATGGTTCAGGTATTTGGCCAATGTGTATTTGTTGGATATTATAGAAGAACATCAAAATTTAAAAAAAAGCTTTAAGAAAAACAAATAAAAGAATAGTAAGCCTTTAAAACGTTATTGTTAACCCTCGGCGGATCGATACCACACATTCACCTCTATGCCCCCAGTGAGAATTTTACATTATTCTGAAGCTCCGCTCTTAAATCGCGATTACTTAAATAGTTTACGATATTTTTAGTACTGCCTGTACGGACTTCTACAAAAGCCTCATCTACACCTAGTCAAGTTTCTTATATGTCACATTTAGCTAAATAAATGGCTCTTTAAATATATCATCAGGCACATTTTTTACTGAAATGTCTTACTAAGATTTCTCATAATTTATACCTTTTTCTATGCTAAGTCTATCATATTTCTATAAAATGTGTAAATAAGAAAAAAGGGAAAATGATGCAATTAGCTAAAAACAATGGAGTTAATGAAAAGTGTACATTATTAAAAAATATATTTTGAGCTTGATAATTGAAACAAATTTTTTATTTGATGAAAGTTCGTCACTTATTGATCAAGACCATTTAAATCCCTTTTGTTTCTAGTATAATTCAGGGCACTGTCGCGACGCAGTATGCTATATGCGACAGTATGCCTTACGGATAGCATACTGCTGCATGTTATATGGCATACTGCCGCACATTTAAAGGCTTCCTGCGTTGGAAGGGGTTACGCAGTATGCCATATGCATTTTTTTAATTGCATACTGCAGCACTTCGTCGATATTTTGAAAATATCAATTAAAAGGGTTATTAAAAAGTGAAAAATGTTTAGTATTTTGCATAATAGAAAACCTCAGGAAGAATCGTTTTTCAATACTTGGCGGAATAAAACGCCAAGCCAAACAGACCGACCAAATATTTTTTATTATAGTCGCCGCTTTGTCCGTCCGTCAAAACTCTTGTCCGGAGTAGTAGAACCGTAACTCTCTAAAATATATTGAGTTATTGCCCTTCGTAGTTTTTCATACTTAACTCTAAACTCTAAAACTACTAGAGATGTCAACTTTAAACCCTAGAAGTGGACTCGAGGAGCATCACCGGTTCTACCGGCTCTTGTTTCAAAAAGTGTGAAGTGTTAAACTTATGTTTAATACATTGACAACGTTTTAATGTATTTAAAAAAAAGAAAAAAAAAAAGAATCAATTTACCATTGTCATTTGATTGTCTGTTTTAAAGATTAAGGGTTTTCCCCAACAATGTTTTTACACATGCTTGTTAACGACGCACTATGCCATATGATATTTTTCAAGTCGAGCTTCCTTATAAAGCATAGTGCATTGTTGGTCCCGACGCAGTATGCTATATACATGAAGACGAAGCAGCAAGAGTATTCATATGGAATCTTAGTTCCAAAACGGGTGTTATGACCTCTCTATAACAGCACCTTTGAACATGTCCCAGATGAATTAAATGAAAGTTTGTGAGTACCTCCAACACAAGGAGAAGATGCCCATGTGATTGGACTGTACCGGTTGGATCTTTTAACACAGCCTCTGATTAGAGGTAAACTATGTATACAGGCTTACATTTGATTCTACACTATTTCTCTGCATATACTAACTGGATTTCAATGAAAGTCTGTAAGGGCCTTCAGTAACAATAGATGGTACACATGGTCAGACCTTTTAACATGGAGTTATGACCCTGAATACTTAACCTTGTGTGTGCAGTTGTTGTTGTTATAAATAACCAGTATTCGGCGGGGGATATAAATTCAACGAATTTGCTTGTTTTAACTTCCTTTGATCCTGAAATATTGAACTATCATATTCACACGACTGTATCAGCAGGGGTAGACTTTCTAGAGGGGTTCGAGTTATAATGATAATAATAATAATAATACCGAAAATAATTATAATAATAATGATGATAAAAAGCCGTTTAACTCAAATTGACTGTAACTTGTCCGTTCGTTTAAGCATTTATAAAAGTAACGAAAGTAACCATATTTCATGTATTTTAAAAACATACATAAAAATGTTCGAAATAATAGTTACAATAGTAAATAAGTATCGCCTAGACCTTCCATTTTGTAGGAAGGGTAGTTAAGATTTCGAACAAAAACATAAACCGATTTCTTATACCAACAGCAATTGATTACAATATTTTAATTTCGGTTTATCCGGGAGTTTATATTTCATGTTCCAGATATATAAATACCTTGCTAGAATCATGACGTGAATTTCATATAAACTGTCAAGATGACCTAGACAATGTAATATGCAGTGTTTCTTGGTAATAATGAGAAACTATAATTCTGAGCTTAATTCTGGGCGAGTTATCGCTCCATACTGATTTTAGAGGCGTAATGTCTTTTTGAAATTATGACACAGCCTTGAGCTGTATAAACATTTATGCATTTAACTTACGGTACTGAAATATTATTACTTGGACAACTTTAAGTTAAATAAAAAGGTCTTATGCCAGATGTATACAAAACACTTTGTAATACAATTCAATGAATAAGTTTCCTTATAATCTAATTTTATCGGAAGAAAACAATCAAGTCAAACATCGGGAAAAAGGTTCAGTCTGAGCGGAAAACTCGTAGCCACCATTATAATAAATTATGACCCCAGTTTTTTGATAATGTCCGCTGATAACAAATGATCTGTTGCCTTTAAGCATTTACATGTATACTGTTATTCTGTCTATTCAAAAACATAGCATACTGCCGCATATAGCATACTTCGTCGCGACAGGGCACATGTGTTGCGTCTTTTTAATAATTTGAATTTTGTTTACCATTGGATTTGACTACAATATATTATTTAAAACATAATGAAAATTATTTTTTAATGGCCCCAAAGTGCGGTCGTTTGTCTGATGTTAAAAAATGCATATGCACCTGTGTAACACTCTTTGGGGTCGAAATTTGATCCCAAAGAGCGTTACGCACTGTGCGTTTGACCCCAAAGTGCGGTGTTACAAAGCCGTTATTATGTATAAATTGCATCGAGAACTATAACAGGAATAAAACCTTTTAAACCCGTAAGAAAGGACGGAAACTCTCCCGATCATTTATCAGTCAAAATTGCCAAACAAACAAAATAATAATAATAATAAAATAAGTTAACAAACATTTCGAAATCTTCAAAATATTTTCCCTTTTGTAGTGTAAGCAAGTTTAAACCAGTTGTTCATAGTTTCATATTTTGTCAACTGTGACAAGGGAAAGATATAATACCTCTTTTCATATGTCGTTAAATGATTTAAATGAACAGACTATGGACCTGATTATAAGATAACATAATAAACATGTACTTGGCGCACTAAAGTCATGTTCATGTTCTTCAGTTTTAAATGAATTTTGATCTATAGATCTATTCACTTTTTAAACCCTTAATTATAATCAACAGCCTTATATTTTTCCACTTCATTATATACGAACTATTATCTTTGATCGACATAAAAGCCGAAGGCTCAGGATGAAAGGGGGATACTTACGCGTCCGTCGTCATGCGTCAACAATCGTCTTCTTCTACAGAACTACTGGGCAGATTTACCTAAAATTTGATTTGTAGCATCCTTGTGACAGTCACACTTAAAGTTGCTCATGTCATTTCAATTGGCCCCTTTTAGGGATCAACAGAGCTAGAAATAGAAAAACCTTTAACCATCTTCTACTACAGAAGTAAAAGATGGATGATCACCAAACTTTGTCTGTAGCATTCTTGGGTAGCCTTTTATCAAGTTTGCTAATATTAATTTGATTAGCCCCTTTTAGGGGTCTCTAGGGCTAAAAATAGAAGCACTTTTAGACACCTTCTTCAACAAAACTAATTGATGGATGATCACCAAAATTTGTATGTAGCATTCTTGGGTAGTCTTTTATCAAGTTTGCTCATATTAATTTGATTGGCCCCTTTTAGGGGCCGCTATAACTAAAAATAGAAATATCTTTAAACGTCTGCTTCTACAGAACTAATTGATGGATTATCACCAAACTTTGTCTGTAGCATTCTTGGGGCGTCTTTTATCAAGTTTGCTCATATTAATTTGATTGGCCCCTTTTAGGGGTCTCTAGAGCTAAAGCTAGAAAAACCTTAAGACATCTTCTTCTACAGAACTAATTCATGGATGATCACCAAACTTTGTCTGTAGCATTCTTGGGTAGTCTTTTTATCAAGTTTGCTCATGTTAATTTGATTGGCCCCTTTTAGGGGCCGCTAAAGCTAAAAATAGAAATACCTTTAAATGTCTTCTTCTACAGCACTAATAGTGGACGTCGCCCTAATTCCAGAGTGTCGTAACTCCAATTTTGAAAAATATGAGTATTTGGTATCAAAATGCTCGTAATTTTTTGCTCTATCTAATGGTAAGAACAACATCACTCTGGCTTTTGTCTGTAACAATATATTGAATGGGTCAGAGTGCTGTAAGTCAAAAAATTGTGATGAAAATACAGTCCATAATATCGTAACTTCTGAACCAATAGTTCGTTAAGATTCTAGTCACGTGATGCTGTTTTGACAAAATGGCAGTTTTTTCAAGGTATCAGGAATGACATTTTACGTTTTATATTTCTTGATAACATGTAAGTGTTTTGCTTATAAATTTTTTTTTTAAAAATTTTTTTTTAAAAAAATTTTTTTTAAAAAAACCCCGGCCAAAATTTTTTTAAAAATAAAAGATTCCCCAAAAAAAAATCAAAAAATTTTTTTATGTTCCCAAAAAGGGAAAAATTTTTAAAAAAAAACCAAACCAAAAGTGGTTTTAAAAAAAAATACCAAAAAATGGTTTATAAAAAGAAAAAAAAAGGGCAAAAAACTTTTTTTAAAAAAGGGGGAGAAAAATGGGTTTTTTTAGTCCCCAAATAAATCGTTTGTGTTCCTTTAAAAAAAAGTTTAAAAAAAGGTTTCCCCCAAAAGGGCCCCCCAAAAAACTTTTCCTTAAAAGGTTTTTAAAAAAATTTTTAACCCCAAAAAAACCCCAAATAAAAAAAGTTTTTTTTTTAAACCCCGAAAAAAGTTTTGGGGGCCCCGATGCCCCCATTTTTTGCGTTTTTTAAAAAGGAAAGAAATTTTTTTGGCCAAAAAAAAACAAATATTATTTAAAAAAAAAATGCCCCCCTGTTTTTAAACCCCCCCCCCTCAGGCCTTTTTTTTTTTGCCAAAAAAAAATCCAAAACCCCGGGTTGGTTCCCAAAAATTCCCAAAAAAACCTTTTTTTTGGGGGCCCCAAAAATAAAAATTTAATTTTTTAATCTTTTTTAAAAAGCCCTTTAAAATTTTTAAACCCCAATTTTTTAAAATTTAAAAAATGCCAAAAAACCCCCAAAATTAATTTTAATTTTTTCCCCCAAAAAATTTTAAAAAAAAAAAAAATTCTTTGGGACAAATTTTAAAATTTTTTTAAATCGTAAAAAGGGTTAAAAAATTAACCCCCGGTTTTAATTTTTTTCAAGGGTTGGGAAATTTTTGGGGCCTTTTTTTTAAAACCCAAAAAAAAATCCCCTTTAAAAAAAAATTAATTTTTTTTTTTTTAAAAAAAAAAAAAAAAATAAAGCCCCAAAAAAGGTTTTTTTTTTTAAAAATTTTTCCCCTTCGAATTTGGAACCAAAAAAGGGGAAAAAAAAAAAAAAAATTTTTTTTTTTGTTTTAAAAAAAAAATTTTTTAACAAAAAATTTCCCCTTTTTGAAACCCAAAAAAAAAAAAAACATTTAAGGAAAAACCCTTTTAAAAATTTTTTTTCCCTATTTTTGGGTTTTTTTTTTCAAAAGTTTTTTTTTTTTGGAAAAATAAAAAAAGAAAAAAATATTTGGGTGAAAAATCCCCCTTAAAAAATTTTTTTTTGAAAAACATTGCCTTTTTTTTTAAAGAATGATTTTTAAAAAATTTTTTTGTAAACCCCGTTTTTTTTAGTTTTTTTTAAAACCCTTTTAAAAAACCCCAAAAGGGAAAAAAACTTTTTAAATTGGTTTTTTTATTTGGGAAAAAAAAGAAAATTTTTTAAAGCCCAATTTTTTTAAAAAAAAATAAAAACAAAAAGTTAAATAAATTGGGAAAATTTCCAAAATAAAATTTCCCAAAAAAAAACAACCCAAAAATCCCAAAAATCTGTAAAAAAAACCAAAACTTTTTTTTTTAAAATTTTTTTTTTGAAGGTTTTTTGGGAAAAAATTTTTTGGGGGTTTTTTTATAAATTTTTTTTTTTTTTAATTTTTTTTTTTTTTTTTAAACCCAAAAAAATTTAAAATAAAAAGGCTATTTCCCCTTAAAAAAAAAAAGTTAAAAAAAAACAAAAAAGGGTTTTTTTTCTTTTTTTTTAAAGTTAACAAGGGAAAAAAAAGGGAAAAATTCCCCCAAAAGGTTTTTAAAAGTTTTTTTTTTTTTTTAAAATTTAAGCAAAATTTTTTTCAATTTTTTTTCCCAAAAATTTTTTTTTTTGGGGGTGTTTTTTTTAAAAATCCCCAAAAAAATTTGGGGGGGTTCAAAAAAAAGCCGGTTTTTTTCTTTTAAATAAAAGGTAAATTTCCCAAAAATTTTTTAAATTTTTGGGGGAAAGAAAATTTAAAAAGGGAAAAAAATAAATTTAAAAGAAAACCAAAAGTAAAAATCTTTAAATTTTTTCCCCAAAAATTTTATAGTGTTTTCTCTTTAAAAAGTTTAAAAAATTTAAAACATATTTTATAGGAAAAAAAAAAGTTTTTTTTTTTTTCCTTAAATTTAAAAAGTGGGGGAAAAAAAAATCAAAAAAAAATAACGGGGGGTTTTTCTAAAATTTTTTTTTTTTTTTTACGTTTTTTTTTTTTTTAAAAATAATTTTGAATTTTTTATTTAAAAAAATTCCCGTAAAATAAAAATTTTAAAATTTTTTTTTTTTCAAAATTTTTTTCAAAAGGCCCCCCCAAATTTAAAAATTTTAATGTAAATGGTCAAAAAAAATTTAAAAAATTAAAAAGAAGCCTTTTAGTTTTTTAATTTCAAAACCCCAAAAAAAGCCAAAAGTTCCTTTTGGCTTTTTTTTCCCCCCCCCCTTTTTTTTCCCCATTTTTTTTTTGGGGTTTTCCCATTTTTTTTTTTTGACTTTTAAGGGCTTAAATTTTTTTCCCCGTTTTTTTTTTCCTTATTTAAAAAAATTTTAATGGCCCTTTTGGGGGGGCCCCCCAAAAAAAAAAATTTTCCCCGACCCCAATTTTCCCCCTTTTAAGGGAATTTTTAATTTTTTTTTTTTAGTTAAAAAAAGTTCCCCCCAAATTTAATAAAAAAATTTTTTTTTTGTAAAAAAAACAAAATAAAAAAGTTCCCCAAATTAAATTTTTAACACCCCGGGTTTTTTTTTTAAAAAATTTCCCAAAAAGGGAAAAGAAAAAAATTTTTTTTTTGGGGGCCAAAAATTTTCCCGTAACTTAAAATTAAAAAGCAATTTTTCCCCCCGGTTTTTTTTTTTGGGTTTTTTTTTTTTTTTCAAAAAAAAAATAAATTTTTTTTTTTAAATGGAATTTTTTTTTTATTTTTTTTTTTAAATTTTTATTTTTTTTTTAAAAAAACCTTTTCCCCACAAAGGAAATTTTTTCCCTAAATTTAAAAAAAAATGGGGGGAAAAAATTTTTAAAAACAAATTTTTGCCCCAAAACCCAATTGGAAAAGGTTAAATTTTTTTTTAAATTAAAAAAATTGGGTTTTAAATAAAATTTGGGGAAAAAAATTATAAACCCCGTTTTAAAAAAATTTTTTAAAGTCCCCATTTTTTCCCTTTAAAAAAGGTAAAAAAAAAAATTGGAAAATTACTTTAAAAATTAAAAGGGAATTTAAGGGGGGAAAACCCCAGTTTTAATTTTTTAAACCCCAAACTTTTAAAAAACCCGTAAAACCCTTTCCCTTTAAAAAAGGTTTGTCCCCTTTTTTTTTCAAATTTTTCCCCCCCATTTAAAAAAATTTTTTAATTTTGGCCCCTTTTTTTTAGGGGCCCCCCAAAAAAAAAAAAATTTTTAACCCCCTTTTTTTTAAACCCTTCCAAAATTTCCCCCCCAATGGAAAAACAAAAAAAAAACCCCTTTTTTCCCCGTAAAAAAAATTTCCCCTTAAAAAGGTTTGTCCTTTTTTTAAAACAAAATTTTTTTTCTCCCAAAAATTAAAAATGGAAAAATTGGGCCCCCCCTTTTTTTAAAGGGGGCCCCCCCCAAAGCTTTTAAAAAAAGAAAATTTCCCTTTTTAAACATCAAAAAAATTTCCCCCATTAAAATCCAAAAAAATCTTTGGTTTTTTAAAAACAATTCCCCTTTGGTTTTGACCTTTTTTTTTTAAAATTTTTTTTTTTCAAAAAAAATTTTAAAATTTTATTTGGGGCCCCCAAAAAATTGAGGCCCCCCCTTAAAAAACCTTAAAAAAAAATAAAAAAACATTTTTAACATCAAACCTTTCCCCCAACTGGAAAAATTAAATTTTTGGGAAAAGGATTTAAAACAAACCCCAAAAAATTTTGGGCCCCGTAGCATTTTTTTTAAAAGGTTTTTTTTTCCCTTTTTTTTTTCAAAAATTTTTTTTTCCCTAAAATTAAATTTTTTTATTTTGGCCCCGGGTTTTTAAAAACTAAAAACCCCTTTAAAAGCCCCCCCGGTCAAAAGTCATTTTTTTTTCCCCAAAAAATAGTTTTTTTTAAAAAAAAAATTGGGGTTTTTGCCCCCCAAAATTTTTTAATTTTTAAAAAATTAAAATTTAAAGAATTTGGGTAAACAGTCCCCCCCCCTTTTTTTTGCAGGTTTTTTTTTTTTTTGCACCACTATGATGTATTTTATATTAAAATTGGTTGAGTAAGTGTGAAGATATAACCTGTTAAAACTTTGAAGTCGATTTTCTCAAAATGGTAAAAATATGACTTACATCATTATGGAATTAGGGCGACGAGTGGATGATCACCAAACTTTATCTGTAGCATTCTTATGTAGTCTTTTATCAAGTTTGCTCATATTAATTTGATTGGCCTCTTTTAGGGGCCTCCAAAGCTAAAAAAAATTAACCTTTGAACATCATTTCCTACTGAAATCACCAAACTTTGTCTGTAGCATTCTTAGGTAGTCTTTTATCAAGTTTGCTCATATTAATATGATTGGCCCCTTTTAGGGGCATCCAAAGCTAAAAATAGATCAACATTTGAACATCATTTCCTACTTAAATCACAAATCTTTGTTTGTAGCATTCTTAGGTAGACTTTTATCAAGTTTGCTCATATTTATTTGATTGGCCCCTATTAGAGGCACCTTAAGCTAAATATAGAAAAACATTTGAACATCATCTCCTACTGAAATATTTGATGGATGATCACCAAACTTTGTCTGTAGCATTCTTAGGTAGTCTTTTATCAAGTTTGTTCATATTAATTTGATTGGCCCTGTTTAAGCTAAAGCTTGAATGCCCCAGGTCATGTCATTTCTTCAAATTATAGTTTAAAGATATTGTATGCTCAAATTTAATATTAGAAAATATTGACGATGGATACACAGTCTCTTTATAAATATAAAAAAACGTGTTTTGACTTCACACAAAGTAGATATGTTATGTTTTAAACTCTTCACACTATAGGTGACAATATAAATATAATGATAGTGTCATTAAAAAAAGTTTGTTTTTTATATATAGAAAAGACCAACTTTACTTGGCCAATAATAGGATTTGCAGCTCCCCATACATAGTTTATTCATTCTTTTATCCAAATTAGACATTTTCAGTTAGAATTTCATAAATTTCAATAAATTTCTATCATAGGCTATCTTTTCATAATGAAAGGGAAACAACTCATGTTGGAATGGGTACATATATGTATGATATGGAATTTTTCCAAAAGAGGTTCAATGGCTTGGAGAAAGTCTTAATGTCATGACCAGTATATGATGCGTAAATATATTTCAGCTCTAGAATTTGGACATCATATTGCATCATTGTAAGGTCAGTTGTAGGTCATTAACCAGAAAAAAATAGGCTAAAGAAACATTACATTTGTTTAACAAAGATGGGTTTGTATGCTCAATTTTTGTATTGAATGTTATTAAAAATTGTATTTTTTTCATTTTTTTTGTCGAATTGGATTTAAACTTGGAGAAAGCACATTTCAATAAATTTTGGGACATACTGTTGAACCTGAGTTTCATGTGCATAATTGAATTTTGGCATCACTTGAGGTGTTTTTGATATTTTTGAAACCATTGCACCTTGTTTTTGATGTACAGAGACTTGAAATTTGGATCAGGAATGTAATTTCTGATGCGAATTGAATTAAGATATCAATTGACTACTTTTGATATAATAATTTGATATTGCTTGACCTAGTTTGTCATTTTTGATGTACCTGCTGGACATTTGGACAAGGTGTTAAATTTCTGATCCTGAATTGAATTTTGATATTAACTGGCCTACCTTTGATATACTTGATATCACTTTACCTACTTTTTTGTCTTTTATGTACAGACTTAAAATTTGGACCAGGGGTGTGATTTGTGCATTTTTTGATGTTGAATTCAATTTTGATACCAGCTGACTTACTTTAGGTATTATCGACAGCATTTGACCTACTTTCTTGCATTTTGACATTCAGATTTTAAATTTGGACCAGGTTTGTAAATTCTGATGCCGAAATGAATTTTGATATCAACTGAGCTACTTTTGATATTTTTGATATAATTAAACCTTCATTTTTGTGTTTTTGTCCACATACAAACTTGAAATTTGGACTAGGTGTGTAATTTCTTATGCTAAATTGAATTTTAATATCAACTGTCCTTCTTTTTATATTTTTTACAATGTTAGACTTATTCTCTCTTTTTTTGAGGTACAGTTATGTTACCATATAGAATGTATAAAAATTTTGTTGTCCCATACTGTAAACTTCAAACATCTACACTTTACATGTTTTGCATGTGACATTTTGTTTTTTCATTCAAAAGAGTTATAAAAAAATTGACCAGTCAAAATTAATCCGGCTCTAGTGGTCATTTATTCTGCATTTATTCTACATAGTCTCATAGGAACACACTTGCAACATACATATTTTCAACAAAGCCTTTCAAAAATATTAGAGCAAAATATTTCAATTTATATAGTGAATAATGAAATGATGTGTTAGATGAGTGATCTAGGGCCATCTTAGTGGCCCTATTGTTTATTATGAAGAAATAAAGCTAAAGTTGTGAAAGAATATTACTAGAGGGGCAAGTTAAAGTTGAGTTGAACTTGCCGAAAGTGCTGGACTTGCTTTTCAACAAGTTCTTTTGAAAAATAATTTCCAACATGTTTCTGGTGAGCGACTCAGGGCTTTCATGGCCCGTTTGTTTGATGTACTTTTCTGGCTGTCATATACGTGATATATTCACTGAACTCTGTGAACAAAAGGATCTGACTTCCTTTTGCGTTATGTGTAATGCAATTGCAATTTATACGGAATACTTTCAACCATTATATCTTCCGGTTTTTTACTATATAAAGGGAATATAACGTAGCTCAATTTTGCTTAGCGTAATCGTTTTTTCCCTTTAAAGTTAAGTTAAACTTTTTCTCCTGGGCAAAACAGGACTTAAACTGCCTGTATGTTCTTAAGGGGACATTTATTATATTTTCAGACCAAAATATACTGAAGAAGTCTATGAAATGTGTTCGAATCTTATCTAACACTATTATTTAGGTGATTCATAATACCCTGATTTGAGAGGACTTCTTTTATATCACTGCACTACTTGTTTCGACGCTTGTTTGAATCTATTAGAAAGACCAGTTTTATGGTTCTGTTGTCGTCAAGTTTTAACAGTCAGTTTTTTTTAGTTTCATCTGCTTTTTTGGCAAGTATGTGTGTAAAACGGTGTAACTCTAGATTGTATTCATAGCTGTATGCTGTACATTATCAATACTCTGTAAAATGAGACACTCTTTAAAATTTGATCTAGTAGAACGCATATATAATCCACTGCTTCTCTCCATTGTTGTGAGGCTAAGGTAAAAACGTCGTTTTCGTGCGAAATCAATAGAATCATTTAAAAACTCTATAGACTCATGTCAATGCTGAATAATGGTTTGATCGAGCACTTGCTTGGTGGTAATATTGTCAAGAACAACAATAATTGACAATATTCACGCATTGTAATCTTCTAATATAAAGTAATATCGTTACAAGTGGAAACAATTAATGAATCCAAGTTTTGGTTTATATTTAGTAAAAGCGCTTTCTAAACAAGAAACGGCACACTAAATTTCAAATTGTATGTTGGTAAATGCAAAGTATATTACGAGAAATGCTGCCATATAAATTAATAATACATCATTATTTCAATAAGGTTAAATAAGGTTTTAAGGTCGCAAGGGTAGCAACTCTTACATCTACGCGATAATGTACTTTGTAGGGTTACACTAAAGCAACTACAAAATGTACTGAAATTTTACCCGTAAATTGGAAATAATTAGGAATAATAAACTTAAAAAAAGATATTCAATCTATATAATCACACTAGTGTATAAAGGTATATTATAAAAATATAAATGTTATTTTAAACAATATGTTTGCTGTATGTAGTTGATAACACATAATACACTGCTTATTCTTGAAATGGTTAAAAATCAAATTTTATTTCAGTGGTAGATTTACATATTAAAATATGTATATCGAATGTACAATGTTGCTTGTGATATATTTTTTATAATTATATTATACACATTCACATTTTTTAGATATCAAAATATTGTTATACGAAGTGTTCTTATCCCTTTGCTTGTCGCCTGCGTTCTCAAGATGGAAAGTGTCTTTCGAAAGTTATGCAGGCTTATTCATGGCGACGGACCTAAAGTTTACGTAAGTATTTAATCAGGTAATTAACTTGCTTACACTGTGCGACCGGAAATGTAATATTTCTGTCTCCAGACGAGGATTTCATAGTACTTAACTAATAACTAAGACATGCGTGTTAAGGCTACATTTTATACTTGAACAAACTTACAATTTGCAATCCAAATAATTTACTTACCAGTTCAATCATCATTTTTTTTATACATTATTATTCTTGATATTGTTTAATTGGAATTTGAATAAGGGTTTTGATATTTAGTGAAAAGTGATAAATATAGTATTCTAATTGTGGTACAAATATTATATAGTAATTAAAACGTCAACATTACAAGGTAAAGTTGAAGAAAATGAAAGGAATGTATTTTAGCTTCTATGTATCTCACAGAATATCAATTTCTTTTTGAAAACGGTTATTATTCTGAACAGTTATATGATATCAAAGGTTTGAATTTATTTTTTGAAAACAACGATTCAAATGCAACAACTTTCCCAAAGATGTAAATATAAAAAAAAATACTGAGAATCTTGATACCAAATTTATATAATGTTCAGCGATATAAACTTTTTCTTTGAGCCTATATTTTTCATTTACTGATCATTTTAATGTTACGATTTTTCTGTACATATAATATATTCATATGATATTCAAATTTTTACTAAAGAAAGTTAAATGTTCTTTCAATGAGATATATTTAAAGCTTTATTTTAAAGCACGCACTCGAAGAGAAAAGCTAATTCCATATGATTATAACCCTTACAGTTAGCAGATCAAGCTGTTGAAGCCACGAACAATAAGGGTCAGCAACAATCATATAGACAAAAGATACTTAACCTGATAGATGCAACAATAACACTGTATTTTCCACAATTTGATTACAAAATCACACGCATAAAGAAGTATGAAAAAAAAACTACATATTGGCATTAATAAATTAAATTAAAATAAAAACTCACACACATAATTATCTTAATGTACGTATGTACGTGTGAATATTTATTCTAATTAAAACTAAGCTTATGCGACATTTACTTTCTATTTATTATTGACTATTCAATATCATAAGAAAATTTAAATTGCACAATTTTTGGAGGCAAATAAACGTTTTAAAAATAGAATTATTTTATTAAAAACTTTTTCATAAAAAAGCAACAACAATGTTTAGGTTTATTGAGCTATTTTTGTGACTTTAAGAAATGCATTTCAACAAAACAAACCAGGAATAGCGACAGCAATTTTTATGAAGCTCAACCAAAAAACACTCGTCATGTGTACCTGGACGATAGATGTACAGCACAAACTATTATCAAGACTCCAGCAGGTATAAGTATGTGTGTGCGTGCGCGTGTGTGTGTGATGTTAATTGATGACTACATTGTACTCGTAATTGTTAAAAATATGTGTTTTATGGTCAGTTTTAAATTCGGCTCGTAGTTTTGTTTGCAGTACATAATGGTTTTCGAAACTGAAAACTCTTTTTTAAATTATTATTATGAAGTCTTTAGGACTTGCATCATTTAAGCCTTCGTTGTTATTGAACTGCCTAGGCCGTATGTGAAGATAGATTAATTAGACTGTAAGACAAAAATATGTGATTACATAAATCATAAAAAAACATAGACAACTATTTAAGTGATAACAATAATATCCATGAAATACATTAAAACCAGGTTGCTTCTCTTGTTAAAGACATAATGTTACCGTGTTTCAATTCGCACTAATTAATCAACTTTAATATTTTCTTTGCTTTATGGTTGTGTGAATATCTAGCATACCATGTAATTTTAAAACGTTTCTATATAATAACTTCAATCTCAATTTTCTTGTAGAGAGGACAGCTGTAAAAAACCCTATAGAAAATATTACGTCAACCCAAACTCATCAAAAGAAAAAAATATATATACTTGAAAACCGCAACCGTACAAAAAACAAAGAGGTTTGTGATTTTCCTGCATTACAGGTTGAATTTTATTATTGAAGTTAAAACTATTACCTAACTCGTTTTTTTCCAACAGCAACTGTGCAATGAATATCAATTCTTGCATGAATACACATTTCTTTTGGACTGAATTTTTTATTGCAATATTAGTTATGCCAGGTCTAATACTGTTGCCTGTTGGGCAAATAACTTAGGTGATATATTTTTTATTTCCGAGTATTATATGTAATACATGTCTATCAATCATAAATATACAAAGAACAGTTGCGTATTTTTTTTGTACTACTATGTCATAATAGGTGATGTAACAGCTCCAACAATGTGATAGACGGTCTTCATGGTTTCAATGTTAAACAAAGATACACAGACTTGAATGAATTTACTACACACAATTGGCGATATATACACACATATCTTGTTTTATTTTTACTTTGTAGAAATTGGAGAAGAGGAAATATAATGAAAATGACGGTTACAAGAAAAAACATAAAAACGGATTGCTTCCCTTGCTTTTTAAGGTAAACACAATATTCTGATTTATTTTAAGCTTTTCAGCGGATTACTGATTTATCCGTGAACAATATATTTGATAATTTCACAGTGAAAATTATCAAAATATCATTTCACACTTTTCAATGACCAAACTACTTTTTCCCCATGTGGAACCTCAATTTTATTTTTGCTGACAATTTTGACAGTGTCCGGCTGTTTAGAGAAAAGCAAAGCTGAAATTGATAAATAGCTTAAATGTCAAAAGTAATAAAAAGAAGAAAACTTACTTCTATTCATCCAAATTTCCAATCACCAAATATCGTCTCTTAATTTTTTTGTTTCATCTTTACAGTCTAAAAAATACATTCTTTCTACATGCAAAACTGTTCTTGATGACATTTTGGCATGATTAAGTATCCTACGAGCAATAAAATGCCCCCTTAAAGCCCCTTTTTGAAAAAACTTTTAAAGAATGGAAAACCATCAAACCCCAAGAATAAAATTAAAAACCCAAGTTTTGTATGGCAAAACCCCTTTTAACAAAAAACCCAAATTTCCCAAATTTCCCCCAGCCCCTTTTTTTTTTGCTAACCCGAAAAAGAAGGGGGTTTAAAGGGGGAAAAGGTTTTTAGTGGGGTAGGGGGTAAAAGTCCCCCCCCCCCCCGTTCCCCTCGGTTTCCCCTGGGCAAACAATTTTGGGTTTTTTTTAAAAAGTTCCCAGCAAATCCACAAATTTTAATTGGGGTCATCAAACCAAAAATTTTTTTAAAAGTTTTTTACTAAATTTAAAAAAACAAATTGGGGTTCGAAAAAATGGGGTTTCCCCTCAAATAAAAAAATTAAAGGGCAAAAAAGGAGCTTTTAAAAAAGAAAAAAACCTTTTTTAAAACACTTCTTTGTTGGGCCCGCATTTTTTTTAACCAAATTTCCCGGAAATTTTTTTTCAGGAAAGGTTTTTTTTTGAATTTATTTCTGGGTCAAGTGCGAAGAAAAATTTGGTTCCCCAAAGGGCCGGTCCCCAAAAATTTGGGGCCAAAGGGGCCCAAATATTAGAAAAATTTTTTTAACCTTTTAAATGGCTGCAAATTTTTTTTATCCAAATTTCCCCTTTAAAAAATTTGGGCAGGAAAAGGTTTTTTTTTAAAGAAAATTTTTAGGGAAAAGGGTTTTTAAATATTGGGGCCAAACCGTTAAAAATTTAAAGGTTTACAATTTTTTCCCCCCAAAATGGAAAAAAAAATTTTAAAAAAAACACTAAAGGGAAAGTTTTGGGCTCAGTTGTCAAACAAATTTTGGGCCCTGGGTGCTTGGGTTTTTAAGCATTGTTTTTGGGAAAGCCGGGTTTTTTGGTTTAAAGGGGGAAACGATCCAGGGCCATCAATGGCCCCCAATCCCTTTTTTTAAAAAGTTTTTTCCATTTGTTCCCAAAACTTAAAATTTTTGGGGCTTTTTTTTACAATCCTCCCAAAAAAGTTTTTTCCTTTTTTTTAAAAAAAGGGGTAAAGGGGCTTTAAAAAAATTAAAAATGATATCCCTTTTTTTAATTTAAACACAACTTTTTTTTTCCTCTTTATTGAAAAAAACACCAAATTTTAAAAAAGGGGGACCCGCTTACATTTAAAAACAGGGGCCCCGGGTTTAAAAAAAAATCGCAAAATAAAGTAAAAAGAAAAAATGGATGAAAGATTTTGGAACCCTTTTTTCCCCTTTTTTTTTTATCAAAACCAAAGAATTTATTCATATTTTTTTTTTTTTATAAATGAATAATATCACCCCCCAATTTTTAAAGTTTGGAAATTTTTTCGAAATTATTTTTTTAAACCCCAAAAACGTTTTTTGTTAAAATTGGGTTTTTTAAAAATTTGAAACCCAAAACAATTGGGAACCCAAAAAGAAGGGGTACCAGTGGAAAAACAGATTTTAAAATTTAAAATTAATTTTCAAAAGGGAAAATTTTGGGTTTTAAAAATGTTTTTTTAAACAAAAAAATAAAAAAAGAAAAATTTTTTTTTTGGTTTTTTGTGGGAAAAATGGAAAAGAAAAACTGTTTTTTTTGTTTTTTTTAAAAATCACCCCGATGAAAAAAATTTTATCTTAAAACCCCCAACAAACAAATAAACCTTTTATATCAATTTTTTTTTTAACGTTAGATTTTAAAAAAAAACAGCCTCCGGGTAAATTCCCCTTAAACCCCTTCTTACAAAAAACTGTCCCCCTGCTTTTTAAACACTTGGGGTTTTTTTGAACAAATAAAATTGATAAAAACCAAAAGTAATCCCCTTTAAAAATTAAAACTTTTTTTGGTGTTTTTTTTTTAAAAGGGAATTTGTTTTTTTTTCGATTTTTTGTAGAATTCATTTTTTGGTCCCAATGGGATTTTTTTTTTTCCATGGGCCCGTTTTTTTGGGTTTTGGGGGGGGTCAGTTTTTTCTTTTTGTGGAGCAAGTTGGGCCCGCAAAACCTTTAAAAGCGGGGGGACGAAAACCCTTAAAAGTCCCCATCCCTTTTCAGTCCCCCAAAAAAGGTTTTTTCTTCTTTTCACCTGAAATTTTGGGCCCCTAAAAGGGGGGAATTTGCTTTAAAAAACGAAAAGATCTTTTTAAAAATCCAAAAATTTCCCGGGGGCTTTGGGAAAATTTAAAACCCAAAATCCCCGTTTTTTCCCCGGAAAAATGAAAAAAAAGGGGCCCCTGGTTTTGGTTTTGGGGTTTAAAGGGAAAAATATATCTTTTTTGAAAAAAAAGGGTTTAAATAAATTTTTTTTTTTTTTTTTAAGTTTTTGTATCCTTTTAAATACAACAAGCCAATATTTTCAAGTTGTTTTCTAAAAACAATGCCCTTACAAAAACAAAAAGTCCCCACGGAAAAAACGTGGGGAAAAAAAGTTTTTTTAACTTGGGCCCCCCCTCTTTAAAAAAAAAAAAGAAAATAGTTTTTGGGGGGTGGAAAAATTCAACCCAAATTTTTCAAAGGGAAAAGGCCCCCAAAAAAAATAAAAGGGAAAAAAACCTTCCCGCCGAGGTTTTTTTCAATTTTTTTTGTGCCCAGGGGCCCGATTTTAATTTTTAAAAATTTTTCCTACATTTTTTTTTGGTTTTTTCTATTTAAAACATGTTTCCCCAAATTGCTTTTTTTTTTTAAACTAAATTTAAAAAAAAAACAGGGAAACCTTTTTTTCAAAAAATTTCCTTTGGAAAATTCAGGCCCCGCGCACCCGTATAAAGCCAAAAGGAAAACGGGTTTTATAAGAAAAATTTTTCCCCAAAAGGGTTTGAAAAAAGTAAAAAAAAATATAATACTTCCCTTCCCCCAAAAGCCCAAAACTTTATTTAATTTTAAAAATAATTTTTTAAAAATTTTTAAAAAAACTAATTAAAAAAAGGTTTTTAAAATATTCCCCCTTATTTTTTATTTTTTAAAATTTAATTGTTTTAAAAAGGCGTTTTTGAATTTAAAACCTTTTGAAGGTAACTGATTTAAAAACTAAAAATTAAATTAAGGGCCCCTCCCCTTTTTAAAAAAATTTTTTTAAAATAGCCTTTATAACATTAAAGCCCAAACCCTTTTTTTGAATTTTTAAATTCCCGGAAAGTATGGGTAAAAGCAAGTCAGGATGTTGCAGACCGATATATTGTTCATCTTGAAGAGGTGAACTGTCCTAATGGCATGTATCAGCCTATCGATTCTGAATGTATTAATGCATGCTCATACAGGCATATGGATGTTGCTGATATGGATGAAAGATTTGTATTGAGCTCTAGAGGAGATAATATAAGCCCAACCTATGTTTACTGTAATTACAAAAAAGGATACTTTAACCCTGATGGAAAGTTCAATTTGAACTATGACGAAGATGTTATTGTTATTTCGGATATCTGCATGCATATAAACGAAAGTAACCCATGTAAGAAAGGCAAATATCCTCTTCCAGGTAAATTTTGTCCAGAAGATCATTTGCATGTAAACCACTTACTACGTCTTTCTGATAATGAATCGGTTTTCAGCAGTACTGCTCTATTACCCATAGTTACTGCTCGTTTAACGTTTACACATTTCGACTTAATTTGGTATTTTTTATTTCATGCAATTTGAGTTGTTATATTCAGATGATACAGCACAATTAAAAATATTCTCTAAAAAAATTTTTTTTCACATTTCATACAAAACAAAACAAAGATAAGTACAATGTTTAACTTTTTTCTTGAATGTCGATGTTTACATTAATATGCTTATTTTTTATGTTAATTATAAAATCAATATTTTTTTTTATTGTTATCGCGCCTAAATCAATTATCATTTTCAGATGGACTCTGTGTAAGTGAATGCGAGCATGGTTTTGACAGAAATCCTCCTGACTTCCTTTGTAGACCAATGTAAATAATTTCAGACATAGCATTATTCGAATGTTTTATTTGTGTTTTATATACTTTCCATATATTTTCTATATCCTAATATAATAAAATTTTCTTCTATAGTATCTTAAAACTAGTGTATGTCAAGCTGAACTCCTCTTATTTTATGGGTTCTGATATTAAAGAGTCTAAAACTAAGCTATTTTCCTATTAGAATAAATTGAATTTCATAAATAATAATAAGCTGAGTTTTGTATGTAACTGTTTGATTTTATTCAAGATAAAAAAAGAAATCGTAAGCATTCAATGTTTTATGCCGTTTGGTGCTTTTTTAAAGTTTCTGTGTAAAGCCTTCATAGTTTTATCTTAATAGGGGGAGTTCTGTGAATATCTCTACTACTACCACTGACAGAACTTTAACACAGGGGACATCACTTATCAGCACAACACAATCGTCAACCGAAGGCATCAATACAACTAATTTTAGAGGAAGGACAAGTACGTGATATAAAGAGGAATATTACTTTTAAACTTTAAAATAATCAGAGTAATCTTGTTTCATAAATTTGACACTGTCAAGTACAAAATCAAGAGAAATACAATAAATATATATATATATAAGAAGGATCAGTGGTCACATGTGTCGCCTTATTGTGGCCATTGTATCTGCTGTGTGAATTCTGTGTACCCGTGCAATATGTGCACGTACTCATTAATCATGTAAAATTTCATTGAATTTACAATTGCATAAGTGGTATAAGAGGAGTAGTGCGGACAATTTTTAAAAATAGAAATCATTAAAGGGTCATATCTATGTTTAAAAAAAATTAACTGAAAATACCGATGATTTTCACAACTAGACTTTGTATTGATTGTGTAGAGAAATCCAGACAATCTTCAGTGTATCTAGCAACACGAAAAACACTATTTTATTCAAGGGTCATAACTCGACCAAATAGTTTCATTTAAATCAAATTTAATTTAGTGGTATAACAGGAGTAGTCCGGACAAACTTTAAAAAAAAAATTAAAGGGCCATAACTCTTACAAAAATCTTTGGTCCGAGCAATGCCGACGACATGCACAATTACACCTGATACAGATCATTCCTGTAACGTTAAAGGGACTCCACTGAGGTATTTTGACATGATGGGACTGAACATATTTTTTCAGATAAATGTACCATTTGATGTAGGTTTACACGACTAATCTTTGTGCAAAATTTCAAATCATTCGCACTTCATTTTTTTCCACAATAAGTATTCAAATTGTAAAAAACGACCCAAAATGAAAAGCGTTTAAACGCTTTTCACTCAAATAGGACTAAGAAAAGCATAAAAATAAGATTTCCAATTTATTTCAAAGTATATGTTTTCACTTCTTTGCATACATTTCTGTTTAAAGTGCCCTAGCTCATTTATGTAAGAAATTCAAATGTAAACAGTTATGTTTTAAGACCTTTAAACCTCAGTGGAGTCCCTTTAAGATAAAATTGCACAAGAAGTCTTAGAGGAGTTCGGACAAATTTTGTGACGGGCGAACGTACCAACATTTTGGGTTTATGTGTTTTTTCTTATCTTTATGTGGCACTTTCCACATAAACCAGTAAATTACCACGTAACCAGTCGATGTATGAGATTTCTTTCTTTATATTTAAGATTATGGACGGAATAACTCATAGACCATTGGAGGTTTATCTGGACAGACATAAAGACAGACAGAGGACAGAGAAGTTGTCATTTATGTCACCAATACTATGTAGACTCGACACAAAAATTCAAAATTAGAAAACAATCATTTTGCAGTATTAACCAAGCTTGAAGTTTCCTAATCTCAGAAAAACAATAACAAACAATCAATCAATAATCTGATTATTTAAAACATATTTAGACATAAATATATATTGGCATACAATTCTTGGCAAAATTTATACAATCGGATTAATATCGATTGGTCAGTAAAAAGGTAATTGATCGTGAAAAAACCCATTCACTTGAGAACATGTCTTTGATTTATTCATTCATGTAAAGAGTTTATGGCAAAAAATTTGATAAATGCTCCATATTTATTTTCAGGTATTAAGACCATTACTGCAGATGATGAAAATGACAATATAACTAATGAAGCGGTTCCTTGGTGGCATTATCTTTTATGTTAGTGAAGATTATTTAAAACGTTTTATTGGATCTTACACAACTTGTTATTTCATATATATAGACTCTTATTGACTTTCATGTCATTGCATTAAGATTTTTAAGGACTTTATGTAATATCAAAAAGACTGTTATCTAATATCCATGTAGCTTTTTGGACTCCGTTAAAAGTATTTCACGGCCCTGCAGTTTTTAACGTGACGTCATTTGCGTTATACAAAAGTGTGGCTTCACTAAATGTTTATACTGTAGGTGTGTCAATTTAAAGTATTTCAACTATAAAAAATGAATATTATGTCAATGTAGTTTCATAACTTATTGAACTCGTTGAATGAAATATAATGCTCAACTGAGACTCTCATAAAATAATTTTATACATTTAAATTGATAAACAAGTATTGAACCGTCATTCAATACTGACTTTCAGACTTTCATTGATTTTCATGTTATTCCATATAAAACAAGTTCAGAAAATTTTCTACTGAAACGAGTATAAAATAACCTTATATAAAATAACCAAAACTGTAAGATTGTTTAGCAGAAAAGAGCTTTTGTAGTGACACTGTGTCCGTCATCTGTTGACCGTTGCTCTCCACATTTTTTTGTACAATATCTCCTGCTTTACCATCGGAAACTTCTTTAAATGAAACATATGATTTGCAAACATGCTTAAACCAGAACCAAGTATTTTAATAATAACAATATTTTCTATTACTTGATTTTTTTGTAACCTAGTGCATGTAACATTATTTATCACAGTGTTGAGGAGCTTTATCGTTGTCAACCACTTTTTGCAGTTCCTTTGCTAAGTAACTGAATTAAATTTTATTTTTGCAGATTGTTGTGTCGGTATTGTCGTATTCAGCATCATTGGTGCCTGTATTTATAAACGGCGTAAGTATTATTATATGATTATTATTATATTGTTGTTGTTGTAGAATCGAAAGATGTGCATACAATTGAAATATTTTAAAAGGGAAAAATTGTCTGAGAAGAATTTTGGGTTTTTTATAAAAAAAATGTATGCCTATTTTCATACCTATTCCCCTTTTTAGTTAAAAAGGTTTTTTTTTAAATGTCAATGAAATCAGTGACAAAAAACACGTAATAATGATTATTTCTAAGTTATTTTAATCTTCGATAATTTTATTTGAATATATGCGTTTCAATAAAAGAAGGAACAGTCATGGAGCATACTTTTTTAACATTCTTTCAATCAAGATAGATGCTGCTTGCCATAAACTGTTCTTGATTGAATTAATTTCAATTCCACTTACGTTTATTGGCTTTTGTCCATCAGAAAGACATTTCTTTCCGTCAGTAATGAATAGTACCAACAAATTTAAAAAAAAGTCGTGTACATATATGTCCAGTTGAATAAATAAAGCAAGGGATTTCAAAATCAATTTAATTTTGAAAAAATGCAATATTCAGCAGGTGAAACGACTCACAGAATACTGTAATCGATTAAAAGGCTTTAAACCGTTTTCGGGAGTAGTGAATGCTTTTTGAAAAAGAAACGAAGGAAGCTTTAATATCACGCTTTCAGGGGCAGACCAATTAATTCTCCTTTGATGGCTTTGCAAAAATGCCCTTCTCCCGGAAAAATCTTTTGAATTAAACTGGAAGTAAACTATAACGGACCTATGCTTAGAAATAGAACATAGTCCATGCATATGTTTTCAATATTGAGTTTAAGAAAAGAAAACAGTTATTAAACATTTCAAGTAACTTTACTTGACTGTATAAAATGATCCCAAACATTAAGTTTCAAAGTACAATTAACATAGATAAGAGACAATTATTGCTAAAAAATAAGTAGTCTACTGCAAATTAAAAAATATCACTTTAATATGCCAACGTTTTTGCTGAATAGCCCTCTTTAGGGTACAGAAAAATGTGAACAGGAAATTTTGTTAGCGTTGCATCATGTCAAAAGTAAAGTCGTTGCAAAGAATTTGTCTAAAAAAATCATAGAATAATGCAATATTCTAGTGAAGAAAGGAGTTAAAATGCAAATAATGAACCCTTGCCCCTGTTTAAGTTAAAAAAAAAATCATTTAAATAGGCAATTATTCCTTTTTACAATTATGTGCTGACAATGATATTTTGTTGTTAATAATATTTGTATTTTCTGTAGAGAGCTTATTGGAGTGTTTGAACAGAAAAAGAAGACGACATGACCACACCGTCAATTATAAATTTGAGAAAGTAGACACTGTTAACATTTGCAACTGTGCTGAACCTCACGTACCGGGTTTCTAATGAGCAGAATAACAAATTGTTAGTATTATTCATTTTTTATTTTGATACTTATTAACTTTATAACTAATGATTATTAAACCCACACTTCTGCAATGATACAGTAAATCTTTTGAGTAAAGAATTATCTCACTAATGTAATTAGTGCATTTATAGATGTTTGCATATACACTGAATACATTTTGTTATAAAGACTTATCCGTTTTTAAGTACCTGTTATTGTTTATTTGGATATTTGTTTCTTCGTTTTTGTTCTCTTTTTGTATGCCGAATTTTACACATGTTGGTCATATCTTGGCGGACGTTGATTTAACCGGCAGTTTTCCTGGATAACACACCAGTATAATGTATTTACAAATTTCTTCGCAATTGACCAACTACTTATCAAACGTATAATGGCAGCTTTTCTATATTTTAGGTAATTATAGCCAAAGCAATTACACGAACAACAAGGACAAACCAAACCATTGTGAACAAGGACTTCTTGTTGATTCTATCAATCTTATCAGCTCAAGAACTTTTGTTTTAAATTACTGTTATTTACAATATAGATATCGGTACATACTAGCAGCTGTGTATTTATGAATGAACATTTAATAAATGTGATAACTTTGCCATATTATATTCCTTGTATAAGAACAACGAAATCATTTAATGTCAGGTGTTTAAGCTAATGAAGAATGTGCCTTAGAAAACAGGTTTGAAGTAACACACGGGCTACACATGGTGATAATCTTTCTATTTTTTATTTACTCATATAATGGTTTTTACTAAGTAATTTAATCCCACACTCACTGTTAGAAAATTTAAATTGTTAATTAAAAGCCCTTAACATTCGATGTTCACAAATAAATCTTAGAAAGTAATATTGTATAAGAGATAGAAAGAAACTTTTATTAATAAGATATTTTGCTTTTAATGTGTTGTTCCTCATCATTCGGTAACTGTGAAGCTTAATAGAACTATGACTTGAGTACATTGGCACTTGTTACTTCTTAGTTTAAAAGTAAATCTTATAAAACATATTTAATATACAATGTATTTTTATCTATCTATGTAAAATTGCATACGTATAAAAATGTATCTGATTGCTTGGGATTGTGTATGTTTTTATTTATAGTATCTTCCCTTGTGTTTTCTAAAGACACAATGCAACCTTTTACAATTAGCTCACTTGTTTTATTATCTTTTACTTCGAAATGATGACTTATTATCATTACATTAAAGGGGAAATAATCTCAATATGTGTTGTCAATTTTAATTATTCGGTCATGTCTCTTTTTCTGTGTGTAATGTATATGATCTTTTATTATTTTGACTTTTATAAGATGAATGTAATTATTTGGTCTACTTTAAATCGTAATTTTATTGTATGGTATATTTTCTGTAACGACAAGGGCATGTTAGCCTATACTAGAGAGTAGTTTTATATGGAATTGTAAAACACATTTTTTCTTCTTGTATGTCTTCCTGACCCTCATCAATGTGATATTAATGAGCACAGTTAGTTTTATGAAGAGAGTACCTTTATTTTGATACCATATTTGAATATTCAATTTTTGAAAAATAAACCTTTAGATCTACAGAAAGATATTTGTTTTTGAGATTTAGCATTTTTGTATGCGCCATTCTAATTTATGTGTATTAAATATATTATACCTAAACCTGCTAATCAGTTTCTCAAATTATATGTGTTCCCGTGGCAGAGTCCTTTAGATCGTTGACTTTAACCATTTGCCCCTCACCGTTGTATGTTCGATCCACACCAACGTCTTCGAATTCTTTCATGTGAGAAAACTATACAATTAACTAAGGGAACATCGTTGTTTCTACTCAGGTTCAAGTTTGAGCCTGATATAATGCGACGTCGTCCTCCTATAGCAAACTGGAAAGTCGATATATGACATATACGGTGTCGATTTAACGATTTTAGAGTTAACTGTGACAGCTATTGTGAATTCTTAACGCTCGAACCTGACTCAAGAATATTGAATGTAAAATTCAAAACGAAGAAATGAAATTTTTTCTGTGTCTTTCTTTAAAATAATGGCCATTTTGACTAATTTATATGATATTCTTATTAGTAACTTGGTTTCTTTTTCTATTGCAAAGAATACACCAGTCAACAGTTGACAATAGGGAAAACCAACACTACCATGCTGTCACAATAAACGTTTATAATGAAGCAAATGACTATATGATGGGAAATTCTGAACAAACTGAACAAGTTATAGTAGAATAGCCTTAAAACCTTACGACGATTTTCAATTTTATAGTATTATGTATTTATCTGATGTTTATTAGCAATTTCGTTTATAAAGACGACACTTCACGTGCTATTTTATAATTCATTGTCCCTGTTCCTACAAAACAAGTATAGAATTCAATGATCACCCTCGTATACATAGTGTCACTAAAAATTGAAATATAAATAAAATCATTATTCCAAACAGTTGTGTATAGGCTTAATCAAATGATTAAGATACCATTCTAATAAGAGTTATATGTCTAAATATGAAAAGCGAAGACCAGTAGAGTGCTTGTTTGTTTGTTTCATTTTACGTCTTTTCCCAACAGTATTTCAGTCATATAGGCGGGTAGTTTCCTAACCATCGTTCCTGGAGAGTTACACCAGTACAAGACTACCTTCCTCCGCGCTTAACTACCAAAGCATCTCCCGGGGATCGAACCCACGCAAGAGAGGTAACTGGATTAGAAGTAATCGGCTCTAACCCCTCGACCACGGAGGCGGTACCCAATAGAGTGCTATGAATACAAAATAATAAATGGAATATCGAAGACTTGATATTTGAAATAACCATACTGGTCTTGAAAACGTCTGTACATGAAATACAAATTAAAATTAAAGTGCAACGCCTCTCGCGGTCTTTAAATGTTTGACCAGTGATCAATCATCATTGTTAGCAATTACTGTAATGGTTTGTTAAACGAAACTTTTTATATTTATTTATTATACTGTATGGATTTTTATTTATACATTTAAAGTACTCATAGTTAAATCATGAATAAAGGGAGATAACTTGTTTGATTTATGTTTTACAGTTGTGTAGAAAATACTTCAATTCAATAATGTGCTACATGTACTAGCTTAAAAGTTTACTTTATATGATGCAGTAGATCAACGTAGATCAACAGATAAATAATAAATGAATTAGAAAAGTCAAATAATACTTGATGTATCTGGACATATCTTAAAGTTTCAAAGTTGAAAAACAAAAAGATAAAATTAACCTACTTTAAACAGAACATTATTGCAAGCAACTGTGACAGTTTACAACATATAATATATTACATTGCTATACTTATGTTCATATAACTAGACAAAACCTAGAATTGTTTGATTTCTATAGTTTTAACAATATTTGAAATACTTATGGAAAATGTGCCTATTGTTGAACGGTTCATTTTAAGGACATATTACAAGCATTCTATATACATTAATTGTAAACGAAATACGGATTTCAAAAGTTATTAAAATACAAATCTATTAATACCAATACAACTTAATAAACATAATATCCTCGAATCTTAAAGTCAGAAAATAAATTCTTCACACTGTTAGGTCTGTATTCGCCAAGAATATCCTTTGAGAATATAGATGAAATACCTTAACCCTTTCCCTCATGAGCATAATATTATTGTGAAAAATAGCCGTTTTCACTTAAAAGCCTCCTGTTACAAGTTCAAACTGCTATGAAACTATAAAAATGCTTCAATACTAATCAAACTTGTCACAAATGTTGACTGGACCATTGCCTTTGTAATGACATGCTCAGTCTTAAATTTCCTGTTACCATGGCAACGAGGGGACATCTGAAAATTGCCAAAAATCACTATTTTGCCTCGATTTTTTCGACCAAATTTATTTCAAAGTGCTGCAACTTCTCAAGGGATTGAGATAGAGTCAAAGGCTTTTCAGCGTTGGTTACACGTTACCTTATGATCAACCTGGGGTCATTTTTAGCCTCTCATAAGTCCAAAATTTTCTTGGCGATGAGGGGGACTCCGCCCCCTTCAACCCCCCCAAACAGAAGGGGGCACATCCCCCTTCTGGCAACCCCCTGATATATCTTTTGGATGGGGGGCGGCGCCGAAAAAGTGCTCACATTTTTTAGCAACATTTCTCAAACGAATACATGTGTTTTGGGCCCAAATAGGGCATTTTTTTAACTATTCCAGGCCTAAAAAATGGGGGGGGGGGGTCGAAAGTGCGTTGTTTCGCGTATATATGAGGTAAAGGGTTAAAGCCAATATAACGAATGATTACATGATAGCTTTATAAATTGCTCATGAAATATTAAATCTAATACCCGAGAAACTTACAGTAAACAGTAAAGTTTATGTTCTCAATATCGCGCATGGGTAAAGCAATTATCAAAATAAGCGATGGAGGTTTGAATATTATTGTCTAATGTACATGTGGTTAATTGAGGTATTGTTAAATGAACATTTTATGTATAGTAGTCGCATTTGCAAATGGTGGTGTGGTTTTGATTTCATCAAGTATATAATGATAGAAATTTATAACTTGAATTATGCTTACACGGAAAGAAGCAGCTGCAGCAGCAACAACACCAACACAATTTCAATTGGCCCGTGCTGGTTCAACATAATTAAAATATCTGTGCCATACATTCTGTCTATTTATTTATTTCATACCATAGATATAACCGCTACACATTTTGCAATGTTTTATATTAAGATAAGGAATAATATACATGTACTTACTAACATACATGTAAACCACTGATATGCATGCATATTTTAATTTACTACATGTTTTATCAAAACAAATACAATGTATTTACATTTCCTTAAATGCAAACACTTGAGTTTTTCTTTTAAATAGACGTCTTTTTTCACCTTCCCCTCCCCTTTTGAGGCCTCATATTGTTAATAAAATGCCCTTTTTTAAACCCCAAAGACTTGTTTTTTTTAAGAAATGGTATTAAAAGAATAATTACTTTTTCAGCGCCAACCTCAGTCAAATAGATTCATCAAAGGGGTGCCAGAGGGAGATGTGCCCCCTTCTGCTTGGGGGTTTGAAGGGGGTCAGGAGACCCCCTCATATCCAAGACAAATTTAGACGTGTGAGGACTCAAATGGCCCCACGACGACCTTAAAGTAACGTGTAACCAACGCTGAAATGCCTTTGACTCTATCACAATCAATTTAGCACTTTGAAATCAGTTTTGATGGAAAAATCCACGCAAAATAGTGATTTCTTGCAATTTTCCTTCGTTGCCATTGTAACAGGAAATGTAAGATTGAGTATGCGGTTACAAAGGCTATGGTTCAGTTAACATTTGTTCTAAGTTTGAACAGTATTGAAGCCTTTTTTATAGTTTCATAGCAATTTGATCTAGTAACAGGAGGCTTTTCAGTGAAATCAGCATTTTTTTACAAAATGCTCATGAAGTAATTGATATCATGGTAAAAATTAATAATGTTTTAAATGCCGAATAATGCAAATGCCGGGGTTTATGGCATGGCGATTACTAGTAGCATGTTAGTTCATGAAAGTGCTAGTTTATAGTCTTGAACAAATTTCACAATATTCATTCTAAAATAGGCGGTAAGTTGTCTGTTTCACTATATTTCATTTTAAATATCATTTTGAATACAACACTAGATACCGCTTTAAATTCACTTGTTAGTCATAACATCCGGTGGGAAACCATATACAGGTAATAATTATTCTGTTTTTTTCAACGTTTGTTTATAAATAGAGCTTATTTTCTGTAATTATTACCTGATACCGTATATAAATGTAATTTGCTATTTTTACTGTGATCTGAAAATCTTTAAACGTGCACGACCGGTCAATAGTTTTGACTTTCCCTCGCGTGCTCTGACGCCATAGATGATTCCCACTTGAAGTGTCCATCGATCATGCTCATAAACTAGACGTGACGTGAAATAATTAAACTATTTAGTTTAATTATTAACATATGTGCAAAACTATTTCTTGTTCCTTTTTTCTTCTGCAATTACTATTAAAATATTAGTTGATCAGGATATAAATAAGTTATTTCATATGTGATTTGGGAACAGTCAGACAGTTGTCCCTCGGTGTCGGTGATAGTGTTTTGAACTGTTGCCCTCGGCCTACGGCCTTGGACAACAGTTCAAGTTCAAAACACTACCCCATCCACCTCGGGCCAACAGTTTGATGGTTTTCAAATCTCATATGAAATAACTGTATATTATTACCTGATACCTTATATAGATGTTATTTGGTATTTTTATTACTGTTTTCTTAATTTCTAAGTGAACTGTTGACCGGTCAATAGTTTCGACTGTTTCCCTCGCGTGCTCTAACGTCATAGAGGATTCCCCCTCGAATCGTCCATCGATCATGATCATAAACCAGACAAGACGTGGCATAGTTGAAAGATTGCTAAATTGAGAAAGTTTCATTAGTACATATTTAAAAACTATTTTCTTTGTCTTCTTTTTCTTCTGCAAGTAGTGTTAAAACAGTAATTGATCAGGCAATAAAACAGTAATTTCACATGTGATTAAGAAACTATCAAACAGTTGTCCCTGGGTGTTTGGGATAGTGTTTTAACTGTCACCCTATGGCCTTGGGCAACAGTTGAAAACACTCTCCCCTCCACCTTGGGCCACCAGTTTGACTGTTTCCAAATTGCGTATGAAATTGCTGAATAATATTTCATTTTTATATTCAACAATACCTTCAGATATTATATTTATAATTAAAAGTATTCTCTTTTATTGTGATTTGTTGTTATCATAAACAATATGTATATGTCACATACGTATATGTTGTCCAGTTATTTTCCATGTTGTTTACATACACGAGTAAAAGCAACTAGCTTTTTGAGTCTTAAAATAATACAGTTGCTCTCCTTGTTTATGTTTTGCTACAAGTTTAGTCCCTGAGCATTTTAGTACCTATGACGCTTTATATCCAAATAATTACAATGAGGCACTTCTTTTTTTCTTTTGTGAATGTACATTTGCTTTATTAAACCTGATTTACTGTCTGAGTATGTAAGGGAGATAAATCTGATATTGTTTACTAACAACGATTGAAATTGTCATAGCAGGTATATTTAAGTTTGAGATAATAGATCTGATTAACGGAAATGTAAGGTTGATTGTCTTTTATGTAAATTGTAATTTATTCATGTTCATAATTTGCTCATCAACAATGTTAAAAAAATTCCAAACTCCATCTTAAACATTTCATATTGTGATACTTTGTAATGAAATTATCTCTTTCACATTTTTCTCTGCAGATAGTTAATGAGATTGAAATGGGGATAAAAAATGGATGCATTTGTTAACTTAGATAAAATGCAATGTAATACACGAATGTTCATTTATCTAGCATATGTACTGCTTGTTAAGTATAACATTATAAATGTAATATAATTGCTTTTTTTGCTTTTAGTGTAATTTCTTCAAAAGCAAATGTATAATCACTTTGGCAATAATATTTGCCATAATACATGTGTAATGTGTGCTCAATATTAAAATGACTAAATGCAATTATTAAAAGAAAGTGTTTTTGAAAAGTTTATTATTATTATTTTGAAAAGCAGTTTTCAGCAATATATTTTAGTAACAAACACACATATTCATCTGGTACACAAAACCTAAATATTAGACTTATTTCAAGTTTATTTGCTTTTCGTTCATAACCTCTGTGTGCTGTGAAATATCATATCTAGTAATTATTTCATTTAATTCATTTATATTCTTAATTTTTTTTGAAATTATTATAGGAATGTGATGAAGTCCTCTTGATAACACATAATAGAGGTATTCATACTTGATTGAGCCCCATATAGCCTTTGCTCCATATTATTTAAACAGGGGCTCAATATCAACATATGGTATCTTATAGATTGTACCCTATATAAAAAAGAGTAAAAATAGAAAGTTTGTTTATTTACAGACAGACCATCTGTTTGTTATTTACAAGGGATAAGAATATAGATAAAAGATAAAAAATGGAGTTTTTATATACATTGTAGGTATCATGTAGCCACAACCCAATTTTTAATGATCATGCATTAGGGACGATAAAACTTAATGATAGTAGTCAGCATGTAAGAAGATATGTATTAAAATATATTAAAAATGTAAATAAATAATCAATAAATAGTTATCTCACCGTTTCACGGCCACTTTTTAGGAACCACTATTATAATTTAATTACATATCATAAAAGAAACAATAGAGAATAACAATAAAAATATATGAACTGTAAACTATTACAACTATTATAAATTTATATATGATGGAGCTCTTAATTACTATTAAAAACAAAAACAATAAAGTAATAATAGCAACACCCCTTGGCAGTTAATTGTAAAAATACATATAGCTACTATATATATGTGTAGCTTGAACAGATGGAGCTATCAGTGTAATATATACAATGTAGCCTTAAGTTTACACATACTAAAAATAATAAGTGTTAATATAATGTGACATGTTAAATCTGTCTTGACATCATGACATGTCTTTAATATGTTAATTTATTAGACAAATAGTAAACAATTTCTGATTTAGAATAATAGAGCATTATAAAGTATAAACCTATTATTTCACATGGAGGAGATGCGTACCGAAGGGAGGAAAACGACTATAAAATATTAAGCTTTTTAAGTTTATGGAACAATTATGGTTATTAGTAGATATTTAAGGTTTAAATTATGGTCTGGCACCCAGGCTAGTAAATAATTTATAGCAGAGTTCAGTATTTTTCATATAAAGTGTAAGTTTCCCCTCTGACATATTATAATTGGTGTTTTATATATAGAAATTCCTTTATTATAGTGATTTGAGGACATTTTACACCTAATTAACATAACAAATCAATTGTTATACTTTCCATATGATCATAGATATCTAGTATGAGTAAGTTTACAGAGTGGTTTTACACACACCACAAATATTTAAGTGGAGGAAGACAACTCATACTATTACCAGTAATTTTCCTTTAATCATGTTAATAGCTACAAATCTTCTTATTTTCCATATTATTAACAGGTTTTATGTTATACTTATGAAAACTAGCTAATTTATACTCGAAATAAATCTTATTGGAACCATCTTATGTTTATAGAGCTATTTATTAAGTAAATTCAGTTTGCCTATTGAAAAGTCAGTATTGGTCCATTTCTGAGTTAATTCCCTTGTACTATGCATAGCCATTATGTGTAATTTTGTACATTCATTATTAGATTTAAATATCATAGGGAAATGGCCATATCTTATTTAATTTCCAATGAAAATTGATGGGGTTTTCTTTCTTTATTCTGTGAAAGCTTGCTCTTAATTAATATTACTATATGAAATTTGTAAATAATGAACATTTTCTTGTAGGGAAAGTTAAATTAGAGTAATTTTTCCTTATTTATTGTTAAATTGACTATTTATGTTATAGTTGATATACTATATAGGAAAATAACTATAACTTTTGTTAGTAAACCAGAGAACAGGATTGGGATTTTTAGACCCTTACTGATGTTTGTTAATAGTTATTGGGGAACACCACATGTTATACTTGAAGTAGAAGAAAAACTACCTGACACATCAACAAGCTGTTGTCTCTCAGAAAGATATGACCTAAACCACCTTATGATGTCATCACCAAGACCAGACGCTTGAAGCTTCATTAAGGGAATGGAATGGTCAACAGTGTCAAAGGCTTTCTGTAAGTCTTGCAGAGCCATACCTACCACATTACCCTTATCAATTGCATGCCTTATGTAGTCTGTCATGTAAATGAGACAAGTATCAGTGGAACCATTTCTAAAACCAGATCGGAATTTATACAACAGCTTATTCTCTTTAAAATATGTTTCAACTTGGTCATAAACTACCTTTTCAAGTATTTTGGAGACTACATTTAAAATTGACACATGCCTGTAGATACCAACAGAAAGTTTATCATTCGTTTAAAAAAGAGGGACAACTCCAGCAGTCTTAAGATCATCACGAACTACACCTTGGATAAGAGACAAGTTGACAATGTGGGTTAAAGGGCCTTAAATTATAGGTGACCCGTCCCTGACAAAACGGGAAGGTATACCATCTTAGCAAGTAGCTTTGCTAGCGCTTAGTGAATTTATTATATAGTATTTAAAGACTTTGCTTTCACACAAAAGAGAAAAAAGAAAAACTATTAGGATAAACACCTCTTTCAACATAAAATGAGTTTACCAAAACCTGATCAAATCTGTTTACTCATTTAGGATGTTTTTCAACAAGTTTACAAGCAACAGTTGTATAGAAATTGTAAATAAGTTTATTATCAAAACAAACCTTTTCATTTTTAAACAAATATTAGAACTAGATGGAGAAGATCCTCTCTCAGATGGCAGCCCAAGATTTTTGAGAGATTTCCATATAGATTTTGAATCATTTTTGTTCTCCTCAAGTTGACTAGTAAAATAACTTGATTTTGCAGAGTAAATTAAATGCTGCACCTTATTTCTGACCTTGAAACAAATTAAAATTGTGTAATGTTTTGTTTATTTTATAAATTTTAAAAGCTATATCTCTATCACTGATAGCCTGAAGTATATCAGAGTCAATCCAAGGTTCTGTTCTTTGTTTCAACCTAGTTTGTTTCACTGGAGCAATATTGTTTATTACAGATTAGAAAAGTTCTTTAAACATGTCCTATGCTTCATTCACATTATCACTCAGTAATACCTGATTCCAATCAGTAGATAAAAGACTAGCTTGAAAGTCTCCCTTATTATTCTTTTTTTAAAGATCTTAGAGTAACATTATTTTGAGAACCAATAAAAGATTGAGAGAGTTTCCTTGTACAGTAAATCATGTTATGATCACTAAATGAAGTATTTATAACACCTGATGGAGAAATTTTATCATGGTCAGATACTAAAATTAAATCAATAGTTGTTGAACTTTTAGAATAAATTCTTGTAGGTTCACTTATTAACTGATTAAAATGAAACATATGCATAAATGATTTAAAACACTTTAAAAAAGGATAAGACTTGTCACTACACACATCTGTATTGAAATCACCAAGTAATAATGTTTTATATTCTTAAAAGGCTTTGTAAATAGAGAACACTGAGTGTAAAATAGAGTAAATTGTTTGCTGTGAAGGAGGTCTCCATAATACACCACATAAAATAGGTTTTGATTTAGGTAAAGTCAGTTCAATCCAGGTTGATTCAAGTTCTGCATGAGATAGATCATTCCGGTTGTTGGACGACAAATCTTTCCTTATGAAAATACATACGCAAAATAGAGTCCATGCAGGCTAATTACTTTCCCTCAGAATATAACTCCGGAAGATTCTTTCAAATTCCATTCCCTCCCATTCAGTAATCCAAACTATATGAATCCCGCGGTGCAAAGGCATCCAGAACAAGTGTCCGAAATGTTTCATCAGATTAACTCAATAGCGTCAATATAAATTCGCCAAGTGTTGTACACTCGTACAGCCCTGATTGTCTGATGGAAATTCAAATCACAGATAAATTCGAAAACCATAAAAAGTCGCCCTCCTATATCCCTACAGTTGCTCACGATGCTGCACTTCTATGTCAGTCCACGCCAGATTCCCAGTTTGTGTAACCCAGCCATAAAAATACACAATAAAACATAACTCAAATATGTCCGCAAGCGAAAACGTTCTTGTCCCAATACAAAACATTAATCAAGCTGGGAATGACACTATACATCCGAGGAAAGATTTTTATCAGCAACATGATAAAAATAGCGGCACAAAATACATTGACTGTGAAGAAACACAACTCAAAATATTTTACAGTGGATACAAATTAGGATTCTTCATAAAATAATTGGCACCAACTATTATTTACATAAAATTAAATATAATGATAATCCTCTTTATAACTTTTGTAAAAATGAAAACGAAACTATTTAACATTTGTTTTGACTTCATTGATATCTATTTCAAAGCAAAACAGAATATGTTTTTCTATCATTAACTGCAGATTAAATGATTTTTGGCTTTACATACAAAAGTTCTTTATCAAAAACTAAAAATCTAATTTTGATTTACTTTAAGTACATGTATATATTTATCAATGTAAAATGCAAAAAAGTATTCCCTCAGTTGAAGGAGCTAAATTACTTAGCATATTGTTACAACATTGAAAAAGAGACTGCAATGATAAATAACGTTGAAATTTTATTTCAGCATGGGATTCTTATCTAATTGTCCTTAATGCAGATTAACACAACATTTTGTATAATTATCATTATTATTATTATTCTCTCCATATATGCAAACTTCAATTTTTACTAAATATTTACCTATCCCAAATCTACACGTCAACTATTCTATTTTACCCCGCTTAAAATGGCTTTTGAGATAAGTAAAAATATGGCCGAATAACAATATTAAAAGCGCAGACTACAGTGAGAGAATGCAGATGAATGAATGTAGTAGTTTCTTTATTATGGATATGTTCTTTTTCTACTTTAAATACTTTTATAGCTTTTATTTAATTATATCATTATAAATGTATCGCTGTATAATACTATATTTGCAAAAAATGTTGTATGTTTACATATCCATACTGTACATAAAATGTTTGTATATTTCATCAATAAAAAAACAGTAATTAACGACTTGAACTATTACATCCGGGATATTTTTCGAATGCATTTGTGTATTTCTTTTTGTTTTGAACCATCTCGTTAAACAAACATTTGATCAGGAACATTGTGTATCTGTTTATGTTCCTACATTATATTACTTTTATGTACCTTCAATTTCTTGTCTGTTTATGTCTCCAAGATGTATGTTTTGTTTATGATCTTACTTAATGATTGTTTTTCTGTTTATATGCACGTACCTAAATAATACCTACATTATAGTTCCGTTCCTATACCTACATTTTTTTCTTATTTATATACTGCAATCTTTTCATGTACCCTGATTGCATTTCTGTACGCATTCAGTAGGGGGTGGGGGGTAACAAACAAGAAATATGTAAGTTTATATAACATGTTGGTTGTACATGAACAAATTGTTCTACATAGTCATTTAATTACTTTAACATTTTGGTAAAATACAATTACAAAATAAAAAGATGTGATGAGCTGAAACTAAGTTTCACATGGCTTGAAATCTTGAAATAATGACCTGTAACTTGAAATCATAATTAATACATATACTAGTAATGAATCTTTCTTAAAGGCACATCGAGCCTCAGAAATAAAAAGTATTTTAATCTGGTAGAAAGGGCAAAAAGTGTTTTATCATCTTATATATTTAGAGCTCGTGAGATGCTTATTGCGTGAAATTATTGTTGATTAAGGTAAACAATTATAAACAAAGAGGGAAACTGACTTCTAAACTTTACCTTTTCCCAAAAACGCAAAAGAAGCAAAAGCTGACTTATGAGTAACTTTTTTGTGGAAACTACTACTATACAGGACACACAAAAATGATTTTTGTTTTCCAGAAGTATATATAATAGCTTATTATTTAAAGCGTTGGGTCTTTAACATTTCAAAAAGAAATTTCTCCTAATATTTTTCATTTACAATACGAACTGAATTTGCATACTAGTTAGGTCGTGAATGAATATAAGCAGGAAACTTATTTCTGTCCCATAAATAATGATTTTATCTCTAGTTTAAAAAAGTTTTCCTTCCTCATTCTTCCAAGTTGGAACGCTAGACAGTATTAGGTGTTTTTTTTGAGCTTTTTTAGTGTTTTTTAATGGGTTTAATTAACAAACACCCACGTTGTTATAATATATATGTATGTTTATATGCTGTTTGACAGTCATTGTGATGATATTTTATTGTGAAATTTAGATCTCACAATCTTAATTATATAAATGATATTATATATATATACATATCCCTCACTTATATGAATATATTATGATATAATATGATTGCAGTTCGAATGCCATTCGAATCGTAAACATTCAAGAGATGTTCTAATACGCAGTTTTCTCTGCCATAAATCTGTAATAAACATATATTAAATTAAACATTACACTATATACTTTAGAAACAGCGCTCTGTATATTCTTTTCTGTTGCATCGATATATATATTGTCTATATTGTACGATAGCTTATTCTTTAATTATCCTATACATGGCTTTAAAACGGGCATAAAGTATTTAAATCTTAACTTGTTTATATACTAAAGTTCGTTGTACCGGGTTCTAAAATATCAGATTTCTTTGCGGGTAATTTAACACACAAAAACAACACCCCCCCCCATACATCAAGTAAAATTCTATACTTCTATTCACGAATGTCCTTTGGTAAAACGTTTTATCGCATTTATGTGTTTGCTGACTAAATAAACATAGTTAAATGATGCAAGAGTTACACGTCACTGATAATCTTCATATATTTCTATATTCATATATGCAAGCAAAGTACGTACAGAACGCGGGATTGTCAAGCTATAGTATTAGTATCAACAGTCACAGCAATGTAATATTTTCAAATATTTATAAAAAGATACCGAGTAGCGAACTACAGTATAGATTGTCGTTTTGCCTAAACAATATTCCACTTAATTAGATCATATACTAATTACACCAGGCAAATAAGAGACAGAGTAACATCTTCAATTTAATACCGTCAGGTGACAACAAGCTCGGCGAGACGTCAACCGCGTTCTTGTACCAGGAATATGACTTTAACGCATTCTGCCACCTCGATGGTTTTATATTCAGCCTCGTTAAATTCTATTGGACAGGAAGTCCATAAAAGTGGGCTTTGGAATGAGTGAAAAAGATAAAAGAAACACCACATGAAAATGGCGTTATAACATATAGCAACGTTAAATGACAATGATATGGCGGCATACATGCGCCTTCACTGGTAATATTGGTAGAATCTGTTTCCACCATCAAGCTAGCATTAATGGACATCTGAACATTAAAATGTGCAAAGTTCTTACAGAACGAACGGCATATACATTAATTAAGTTATGATGAAACTACATTCTGCGGAGCTTTAATTCGCTAGGATTTTAACTATCATCACTTATTAACCATTCATATTTAAGACAATGCAAACATAGTTGTTTAAAAAATGTCTAAAATAATTTCTACATTTTCACTTTTAAAGTCTAAGTTCAACCTATCCATATTTGATCATTTTTGCTGAGTATGTGTAATAAATTAATGCGTTCGTAGCAAACATTATACAATGTATGCGCTTTTATATAGAGACAGATATAGTCAGTTTTCACAACGTGAACTGCCAAATTGTACGTGCAATATAACAATAATGGTGCTTTATATTTAACTTTACATTTAACAAACTTATTGATAAAAGCCTGACTACATTTTCGTTTACGATGCGAATTAAAAGCCGGACTGCATTTTCGTTTTCAATGCGAATAAATAACCGGACTGTATTTTCTTTAACAATGCTTATAAAAAGCCGGACTACATTTTCGTTTACAATGCGAATAAAAAGCCGGACTACATTTTCGTTTACAATGCGAATAAAAAGCCGGACTTCATTTCGTTTACAATGCGACTAAATTCCTTGACTGCATTTCGTTTACAGCGCCCCTCCCCCTTGTGATAGAAATAAAATATGTGAGAATATAAATTATATATATACGTGGTATAAAGAGGAAGCCGGGGAATATGTGCACACGATACCAAATCGAAATTTGATGTTTAACGCAGAATATTGATAATTGTATCTGTAATAATGATATTAATTCATGCTAAAAAATAGGAAAATAGAATAGAGGCTTCTAAAACGGAGGCGCGGGAAATCGGTCAGAAGAAATACCATTCTTTTGTTCTAACTCCCTAAAAAATGGAAAACATCATCTTTCAAGATAAAAAAGAAACTAATTCTTTTTCAAAACATCATCTTTCAACATGAGAAAGAACCTAATACTTTTTCAGACTGTGAATAAGCGTAGATTACCCGGTATGTTTCATTCTATCAATGTCATGTTTGACTGTGAAAGTACGGAAAAGTGAAACAATTACGCGGAAAGTATGAGGAAACATGTATTTAAATTTTGCTCACTCGGACCCCTCGTGACTGTTCACCATATTAAGAACTGTTTTATTATTATTAAAAGATTATTACTTATATTAGTTATTTTTTATTTTTAATAAATGGGTATACAGTATGTTTACCCGCCAGGCTCACTTTACTCCTAGGACAAATTTCTGGTTACTTTCATGTAGACAGACCAATTTTAAAATATATGCGATAAAAGAAGGAAAAATAGTAACTTTTTCACAATTTTTGACAAAAATTCACAAAGGTCATGAATTGTTTTAAACTCATTATTCTTTCTACATACAACAATTTTTAAAAACAAAATATAAATAATCCATACTTTTAAGTTTAAAATCCTTTTCAGTAACTCACAGCTTTCTATGCTGAAAAATATTCAAAGTTATCTGAGGTTATCTAAGCCTTGCATAGTTTACCGACATCAACAAAAAGACGAACAAATAAACAAAAAAAATCCACCTTAGGTGAAGTATGTACAAAAGTGACCTATATTTCGTTTGATAGTTCATTTTTCTGAACTGCATGATTACTACATGCGATGAGTGCCTTTGATGTGACAGATGTTAAAACATGAAACCAAATTCAATACACACAGGAAGGAAAGGAATCGGAATAAAATTGAGAACAATAAATTTGGATATAATACATCCTGTCCTGAACTTGGAGCAACTTGTTGTTTTTTAAAAAAGGGAACCATTGAAAGGCTCTTTTAATGCAAACAAATGAACTTATTCTTGATATTTTCAATTTAGTTTGAATATCACAAAATACTTTAAAATCCTAGCAAAATTATCTTCAATCAATGTACTGTTTCCTTTTGACCACTAAAAGTGTAAGTTAGAAAAGGCAAATTATATTTTTTTAAAGCGATCATATAAGCATTGTTTTAAATGACATGAAAGTAAATATTTTCAAGTTATTCAACCCAGACCTAACTGGAATAGGACATAATCATTATCTGATCGGGAACTCTTGGATAAAAAATGGGAAGACTTTTTAATAGTTCCTACTTTACTTCAAACCCAGGCCCATTGTCCAGTCACTGGCATACACCTTCATTTACATAAACCTCTTAAACGTCATTTTATATTAGTGTTAGATGAAAAAAAATCCTACCGACCTATACCTACCTACCCATCTAAAAAAATGTGTGTTGGGTAACTCCAAACAAAGTTTTTTTAAGGTTAGTCTCAGTGTGTGACATCCATTACATGGGTGCGTGATGTTTACAGGTGGCGTGATATATAACTTCCTTAAAAAGTATTGTTTCATACTATGAAAGCGTCGATATTCATATACGGTTGGACAGTCGTATCGGAAAGAAAGGAAATTCATATACGGACGGTTTCCAAAGGGATCATCCTTTTTCCAGATCTTTCTAAACTGAAAATTCAGAAGTGTCACAGAAATATCGGATTATTAAGAAATTAAAACTTAGTAAGCAGTTATATCCTTCAGGGACAAAGGAGCACCGTAAATAAAACAAAGCTGTGAAGGTAGGAATTTTTTTCTGTTATTTAACCCCACCCTTTTCTTATAATGTAAGAGATGTGTTATGCGTTAGCCAACAATTTATCACACATCGTTTGTTGCATTTTCATTGTCAATAATATGTAGTGTGTCAGAAGACAACTTATGTTTTCTATTCTAAAAAAACTAAATGGAAATAAATGTTTGATATATGGTCATTTCATAAACGTTAACGCCTTTTACTCCCCACCATGTACTAAAAACAGTAGTAATTTCTGATCTGCCTTGTACAAGACGTATAAAAGTCTACATGAAGTTATCGTTTATGTGGCGGCATTGTCTAGTGGCTAGTGCGTCGGATCTTTGGCCTTGTGCGTTCAAACCCCGTCAATGGCAAGCCGCTGTTGTAATTTTGTACACTTATTATTGTGAATGGGTGAAAATATCGAAGTTTTGCGACTTAAATTGATAATATAAATTTTGTAAATCCGGATGATAAACAATATTTTTTTTTGCTTAGATACGAATTATTTTTGAAAATATAGCGATGCCCTGTTGAAGTTAAAAAACAAATTTGACCTATTTTCTGAACCTATCCCCTTTTTGATTCAACAAAACTGAGAAAAGAAACATACATTGCTGCACAGTTTACCCTGTTTATTTGTCAATATATACACACATGTACTTAATGATGTCATGATATTTACTCAAGAGACATTGGTACATGAGACATACTACAAATGTATATCTTTATCAATTCACAGGAACTTGAGATTCTATCAATAATAATGATAATATCCAAAATATACCCCCTATACAGTATAAATAAACACAAGGAATGAAACGCCTTTTCCCCACCCCTGGCAACATAATTTACGCCGAACAAATCAACAAAACAACGAATCGAAATAATATATCAGGCCATTTCGATAAACAATACATAAATGCATCAAATACAACCGATAACTTTTTTTTAATCGCGTAGCTATGTAGGATTATTTCCCACGATCTGAGTTTGTCGCCGACTCCATTTCGTGACGTCACTGGATGTTGATTCGAGGAGAATAATATTTATTAAAATTATTTTTAACAAGTTCAAAAAAAAAAACAACAAGTTTGCAAGTAAAATACTGTCAAACTAGAACAAATGACTAATTTCGTTCTTACGACATGGCTGAATTTATTTGCTGGGCCATATCAAATAGAGTACTCAAATATTTTTTTTAAAACGAAAGTAGTATTTCAAAGATTTACCGTTCTTGTTTGGGGTTTCCCTTTCAAATGTATTTATAAAAGTAATTTGTTAAAAAGGTTTTACATAAAGATGTTTAAATCTATTTACATAGAATAATTTGTATAAAAGTTTGATACATACCTGTTATTTTTTGGAACTTACTAAAAATAATTTTAATAAATATTATTCTCCTTGAATCAAAATCCAGTGACGTCACGGAATGGAGTCGGTGACAAACTCAGATCGCGGGAAATAGTCAGAAAATGTTGATTTTTTTCTACACAGCTACGCGATTAAAAAAAGTTATCGGTGATATTTGATGCATTTATGTATTGTTTATCGAAATGACCCGATAGATTATTTTGATCCATTGTTTTGTTGGTTTGTTCGGCGTAAATTATGTTGGGGTGGGGAAAAGGCGTTTCATTCCTTGTGTTTATTTATACTGTATAGGGGGTATATTTTGGATATTATCATTATTATTGATAGAATTTCAAGTTCCTGTGATCAATTCAACATTCTAAAATTTGCCTCAGTCACAAATTTCTGTTGAATGACGAAATAAAACTTTAATGCGTCTTAACCTGACCTGACAGAATGAATATATGCAAATATTGAAAATTTTAAATCAAGGAAGAAAACGTCACACAGATACTTACAATATACATTACACTTTAAAAAAAAAACAAATAACACAGTACGACCGTAACCCTTCGCTTAAATCCTAAGAAAGGAAGTAATCTCTCCCGATGATTTATCAGTATCAGGTCAAAGTTGCCAAACATTTTTTTTTTTAAAAATAGGTTAACAAACATTTTGAAATCTTCAAAATTATTTTCTCATTTGTAGTGTAAGCAAGTTTAAAACAATTGTTCATAGTTTCATATTTTGTCAACCGTGACAAGGGAAAGATATATAATACTCTTTCTATTTGTCGTTAAATGATTTAAATGATATGACTATGGAGCTGGTTTTAAGATAACATAATACATGTAATATACTCGGTGCAATAAAGGCAAGTTCTTCAGTTTTAACTAAATTTCGATCTGTAGATTACAATACACGCGAAAAAAGTGTAAGCTAAAAACGTGATTTATTAAGTCTTTTTTCCCGTATATCAATCGGTAATTTATCCCTGATGTTTCGTTGATGACTACCAAATTTGCAGGGTTTAATACCGGAAGAACTACATTGCAAACACTTTCAAGGTCGTTGCATTTTCATTAAATGAGATAGCCTGTACGTTTAATTATTACATATAATTTTTCAATAATAAATGTCCCTCCAGGGCTTCCGCAATTAACCAATCCTTAGATTTATTACTCAAAACTTATTACTTAAGACTTATTATTTAAGGTGTATAAAGCTATATATTTGTTTTCTCTAGTTTGCAAAGCTAATTGATTAAGCTAGAGTTTTCCGAAGTGGTCAAAGTTTAAACCTTGTATCATCCACTATGTAAGAGTTCATACAAACTGTCAAAGCTCGAGATCGGCTTTAAACATGTGTAACATTCCGTGTTAAACTGATAAGCCAGCCTTGAGGCAAAACAAATATGAAGATAGAAGTTCATTTGATGTAATAAGCTCTTAGTCTTTTGGTTTCGCAAGTATTTTCCCTGAAAGATTTGCATTTTACTGTCCAAAGCAATCAAAATTCTAAAACATTCAATGATATCATTTAGTGAAACATTGATTCAGACCAAAACAAGCAATCATGCAAATTGTACTAAATATGTAGATGTTATGATGTTCTTATACTTCATCCGTGTACTTCCATGTGTTACTGTAACATAGGTAAATCACTACCTGCTGCTACCACAAGAGCTATCACCCAAGCCCTTTTAAAATATACTTAAAATAAATGTTGATGAAAATATAAGAGACTATACCTTTTTAACTAGAACTCCGCGAGTCGGATGTGTCGACTTGTGAACTATATAGTTTAGGAGAAATGGCCAGGACAAATTTAAAGAAAATAAAGAAGTGCAGAGAACCCGTTCTTGTACACTGCACTTTTTCTAAATGAGATATATCATACTATGAAGTGATAAGACCATAGTTTTTATACTTTAGGAGAAATGGCCTGGACAAAAATAAAGTATGAAATTAACAAAGGGCAATAACTAAAAAAATAAGAAATGCAGAGTACCGGTTCTTGTACACTGCACTTCTTCTTAATAAGATCTATCATCCTAAGAAGTTTAAAGACCATAGCTTTTATACTTTAGGAGAAATGACCTGGACAAAATTAAAGTATGAAAATTAACAAAGGGCAATAACTCAAAAAATAAGAAATGCAGAGTACCGGTTAAGTATGAAAATTAACAAATGACAATAACATAAAAAATAAGCAATGCAGAGTACCGGTTCTTATGCACTGCACTTCTTCTTAATGAGATCTATCATCCTATGAAGTTTCAAGTCCATATCTTTTATACATTAGGAGAAATGACTCGGACAAAAATAAAGTATGAAAATTAACAAAGGGCAATAACCTAAAAATTAAGAAGTGCAAAGTACTGGTTCTTGTGCACTGCACTTCGGTCATTATAAGAAGCATGCATACCAAGTTTGAAGTCAATCCGATTTATAATGACTGACTTATGCTCCGGACAAGCTTTAGGGGACGCCGACAACTACAAAAATAACCTCTATATGTCGCCTTTTTCAAGGCGACACAAAGAACATTTTTCATTTATAACAAATTCTGAAAATTCTACTTCCCATAATACCTGTGTAATGATTTTTTTCCACAGCTTCTTAGTGGCCATTATGCTGTCCACTATACAACGTTTGTTTCCGCTTCGTATGATACTGCCGAGAACAAACTATAACTAATTTGAACATATATACTACAGCTATCGCTATTGGTGATTCATAACCCTGTCAGTCCGATTCTAAGTAAGGTTTATACTTTGCCACCCTGTTATGAAATTAGCCCCATTTTAACGCAAAGTTAATTATATTGCTCAAAGGTAAACAATTGCAATGTGATCTTTGTGTTGACATATCATTTATCAATCTAACATTTTAAACTGAATTTATACCCGCTGATTATTTCACAAAACATAACTTGTGATATTTTGCTTATTCCAAAATATCATGTCAATGTGTTCTTTGTATGTCAAAGTGTTTTTAACTTGTAACTTTCAAACTTTCTAAACTAATACTCAAAAAAGATATAGCTGACATGTTATCATGTCTAGAGATCTACACTTGCTTTTGAAATTAACCATAGGTTGTAAAGTACTTATATCCTTACATTTTACTTTGTTTCTAAACAAAAAACAAAAAAAGCAAGAGGGTCATAATGACCCTTGGTCTCTATCAGATAAACGCTGCTAGAATATGTCCAAATTTTTTCAAAGCAATAATGGTCTAAATGGGTGTATCATTTTTTATACCAGCCACATAAAATATATAATATATTTTGACTAGCTCAATATCGGTCCCAGAAAAATAAGTTATGTAACTTTTGTAGAGTACCATATAGTGGCAAATTTCTAAGCCCTTGGCATTGTATTTCATTGAAAAAATTAAGGTTCATTTTTATAATATATTTTTCAACACTTGGGACCTACATATTCGTTAAACTTGAACCATCTACGTAACATTTGTAGAAGTTCAATAGAAAATGGTCAAATATATCTTAGCTCTGTGCATTCAAATTGTGCAGTAGGTGTGTTTTTCATTATTAATCTTTATAAAAGATTTTAGTTACCACCAGAAGCTGGGCCAATTTTCACCACAGTGCCATGATTTATATATCTTGAAGTGACTATAAGGTTATTCAACATGCCAATTCCTATGTTCTATGCATTGTAGTTTATGAGAAGAAGGTCGTTTAAGATTGCACTTTAAAAGTCTATTTTTAACTCTTGTGACCTACTAATGTATCAGACTGGCACCATTTACACAACTTTTGTAGAGGTAAACAGGGCAATGCTTTATACCTGTTATCTAGGAACTGGACATGTAGTAGTAATACTGGGGTCAGACCCCAGTACTACCTTTAGTTTTCCACAAAAAATTTAAAAAGGTGCTTTTCTATAATATAACTCTATATAGAGTAAGTGACCTCAAGGCAATGATCCAAAACGACCAAAACAAAATATCTACACTGACGTGAAGCATAGGGCAAGTTTAACAGCTGCCACACATTACTTGACACCTGCCACAGAAAAGTGTGAACTGCAATTTTGCTTTATTGCTTTGAAGATTCCGTCTTTCAGAGGTTTTATACAATTATCTATAAGTAGATATTTTGAATTTCTTAGATTGCTTTGCATATATTTAACTGTATTAACAAGAGCTCCGCTCCGCAGTATACGCCCGAAGGTAAATTTTTGTAGGAGGTCACAATAGAAAGAAAATATCAACAGCAGATTATCAATCTTATTAATGAAAAACTCAAAGAGGATGAATTTATTTAAATGTGAGAGGAAATATCAGTATGCAAAATTATTTTAAGTATCATATGAAAATAATAGTAATAGAAAAATGATGGAAGGTATGCAGCAGTAATGTCTTATTTTATCTGTTTCTCTGTTGTCTAGAAACCTGTTTAAATGCCGCATATAGTCAGAAAACAATTATATTTTGTTTGATTTAATTAGTTTGTGGCTCTTAGTCAGAATTTATTTTTATTGTGTTTGATTTTTTATTAGTTTGTGGCTCTAAAATGGCTCTAATCAAAAGCGTCTTATGTCTCATCTTTGGTTTAAATAACATTGATCTAAATAAATTTGAACAGTACAAATATATCCACAAATATGGCAACGGTATCTATAAATTATAATTACACATGTAGTTGGACTAGAAAGGCACCATGTAAACTTTCCTATGTCGTTGTTTGTTTAGACTTAGAACCCAAACCATTACATCAGTCACACGTTGGATGAATAGTTTAATCATTATTTATTTATTTTATTTATTTATTTTTATTTATTTATTTATTCATTTATTTATTTATTTATTTATTGATTTCGGAGTCATATGATACTTTCAAAACAAAATACTCATTAACAAATTGTTTAAATCATTTTAAGTTTCTGTTGCGTTTTTGTAATTAGGACAGTTACAGTAACTTTGTATATTGAATGGTAATCAAAGTTATTCTCCGTTTACAGTTTTTTTGCTTTTTGAATGACAGACAAGTACTTTCAATGATTACTTCTTGAGTGTCATGTTTGCTCTAAAACCATTAAATACACATTATATAACTCGTGTTTCCCCTTTCTAAAGAATAATTTTAAAAGACGTGGAGCATATGACACCAATAACAGAAACAAATACTTTTATTTTGAATCACGTTACAAGGTGCAACAGTATCACTGAATAAACTCATAAGTATCAAAGATTTGGGTTATTCCGTTGAAAATATTATCAATATCAAACATGATCAATCACAATGGGAATAAAATTGTTTTTGTTATCCTCAGAATACATAAAAATTATCTGCAAATGGAGAAAAACACAATTAACGGTCATGATCATTACCCTATACGTTCATATAATATGAATACCGTTTTGTACACGTAAAAATATAGGGTTGATGATTGATTCAGGGGAAAGTACATTAATTCTGACTCAAACTAATTGTTTCCATAGTTAGAATGAATAAAGCGCACAGAAATGGTCATATACAAAAACCTAATGACCATAAATTCCACTAACGCAGGTGTATCGATTAGAAAATGATTACTGCCGAACTGATGAACCTTGTTAGTTAAGAAAATGTAATACTCTTAAATTTAAAGAGAGCTCTACACAGTCAAAAAAACTATGCACATTTATTTAAATTATTTCAAAAATGATTGAAGTATGAGGAATCGCATAAATCATTTCCCTATAATACTGCCATTTGATATGTGCCCGAATGTTGTAATATTCTTCTTTCTTTCAATATGTTTTTCTTTGACCTTTCTCACTTGTCAATACTGTCAATTGTCCATCGGTTATATACACATATTACGATCCGTTTATCTTTTTTGATGATGATCATGTAAAGCAACTTGTCACTTCATTGATCTTGTCATATGGTCTGTGCTACTATATTTATTTTTCCAATATACATATAAGTCAAACCTTTGTCCTTGACTTTTACACTTGTTTGTTTATACTGTCTTTATAGTTCATCAGTTGTATACAAGAATTATGATTAATATTTTCTTTTGTTTATGCAATGATCATGTGAAATGCAATGTAGACTGTAACTCATTTTGACATTGTATACGTGTATATTAACTATGCAAACTCTTATTTTATTGTTGTTTACATGTCCTGCCTATGTGAAGACATGTGACATTATGGCACTACTGCTAAATTAGGTTAACTATTACTTTAATACTTTTTATATATCACTTCTTTATAATAGTGGAAATCCCAGATAGAACATAAACATGTGATTTTTTTGATAATCATTTATTTTTCTTAACACATTCATAAGAGGTTCCCAAGCAATTTCACTCGCTGTACACAGCACGTACAGCGGACGATGACACTATCTTTTTGGGTTTGTGCGGTATCGGTGCACTGATCTACTTTAGTCTGTACAATAAAAGTAAACTCTGTTCCTTTTTTAAAACAATATACAAACAAAATAAACAAACAGTGTCAATATTCCTCATAATCTAAATAATTTTTAAAAAATCGTAGAATGTGATATTAGCTTCAGTCCCCCAATATCACAACATGGAAAATTCCATGACAAGAGATTAAAGTCCTTTTCAAAATACCAAATTGAGTAACGCGTTATCACTTTTGTCAACCCTGTTAAGCAAACAATCTGTCACATGACTTCACAAGGTATTTTGTTGGTATTTTTCACTGTATGCTCACATGCTCATTATAATGACTTAAGCTTAATAAAGTTTATGCTGTTGTTCTTGTTGCAATGTATCAGTTTAATAACATGTGCCGTGCACCTAAATAAACCTTCAAAATGGTTTGTATTTTAATTTGTTAGGCATCATCAATTATATTGCTTTATTTTGAACGTTAAAGTCAATGTCAGGCAGTTGTAATTAACATACGGATATGTTACTTAACTTTTCACGTGTAATGGATCATTTGTGAAGAAATATTTCCAATTTCTATGCATCATATTACTAAAATGTTCAAAATTCAAAATATGCATTACACAGATGAAGTTTAAAACATTATAGAAAAAAGACGTTTTGATGATATGTTTACCTTATAAGAAGTCAAATAAAAGAAAAATTGGTGAAGCTTAATTTAGAAAAAAAATGAAAATGTTTCATCTACTTGTCACATAAGAAGGTTTTCTTATTATCATTATAACTATTATAAGTACTCTATGTGAAATATTTAAATTAAATTTCTAAATTAGGACACTTTTGAAACAATATTGTATATATAATATTCTAAAATGACTCGTAATTATTGCAAAACACAGAAAGTTTAAACAGCTTATCTTAAATATTTTTGTCTTTTTCATTTCTGTAATATATGACATAGTTTATTAGATAATTATACAAAAATAATGTGTTAAATGTTGCAACATTAATATTAACACAGATAGAATGCACTGATACAAATCAAAGTGTGTATTGTCATTTCAACAAAGTATTCTTCAGCTTATGAAATCTTAAGAGCAAAGAAAAGTCATTTTTCTTAATGGCTTGTTCACTTCTTCGCCGAGTTATAAAGTTATAAACACAAATGTGTTTCTATCGACATTAAAAAACAAAAGAAATGAAGCAATAAACCCCTAAATAAGACATTTAAATACTATTCTGACAAACATATATATTTTTAAAGCAAAATTTTTGCGTTTTCTTGCATAATTGTGTCATTTGATTTTTTAAGATATTCAATTTGTTGCCAAAGATTTGTATGTATCATTGCATAATATGTGCGTTATAAATTATCATGCCGTAACTTGAATGGTAATCAACCTTGTAATCAATAATATGTACAACGTTGTTTCTCTGCATAATAGAAAAAAACACCAGGTCTTGAGCCATTTTCATTTTGATAAATGTAAACAGCTTGTACAATGCCAAATTTTTAATTTATGCTTCCATTTCCGTTGAGTTCAAAACGTCAGCGTTTTCTTTTTAAACATTTCATTAACATTACAAAGCAGAATATATTATCAAACACTTAATGTCAAAGTAAACTGGTCTACAAAGGGCATATTTTCAAAAGTATTTCCAATATTCTTGTGAAATATTTTGTGAAAGAAAATGTTGATAGAGTTTTAAGCGTATAGACATTTATATGCTGAATATTATTAGTTTGTTCTAGAACAGTTTATAATCTGCTTTATGAATACATGTACAAATACGTCAAATCAGATCATGTATCTTTCATTTACCAATAATGTTGTATACGATCAACATAAATATATAATATTGATTTTATCAGAGTCCTTATATTTCAAACGTTATCAAAAAAACATAAAACTTACTTCAATCCATTCAGTTTACTGATCTCTATTTATTATTTCATTCATAACAGTCTAATAATTACACTTACACATGCAAAACTGCTTTTGATGATATCCTACGAGCATTACCTGTAATGCAATTTGTAAAACAATGACAGTCATTAGCCAGAAAGATAAGTAAATAACCCAACGTTCCTAAAAGGAAATCCAGGTTTCCGAATTCTTAGGCACTTCTTGAATGTATACACATCTCTTAACAATTATTTATTGTCTGTGAAATTCCACGAATAAGTTTTCTATCTTATGAATAATTGTAAAATAATCAAATCAAACTAAAATCCCTCCTCGCCAAACACGTTATATTCTTTGTTCGCGTGAAATAAACAACTTTGAAAATGGCAGTTGCTTTGGATAGCCTTATATGTACATCTGATTTTTCGCTAATCTAAGGTCGCCATAGTGTAACTTTTTTATTTCCTATAATTCATTGTTTTAAATATTAAAACAAGCGATCTTTCATATCTCATGTTTAAATAATAAAAGAAATTCGTCTATAATCGAGGCTACCAGTGGAATATTCAAAACAGAATTTGATCTTCAAGTTAAAATTGAGGAAACTTCGTTTAAACTTTTTTTATAAGCATAAAATAAAAAAACAGTTTGTTTGTTGTAGGACGAAATTTTATCGTGGCTTTATATGAGAATACAGTTTTTTAAGCTCACTCGATGAAATAAAATTTCATCTTACACAAAAAAGCAAATATCCTCTAACATTCGTCTTTGTGTATACACGTACCTGTCGTTCCTGTCAAATTAGGTGGAAAAATGCTTTTGAAAAATGATTGTGTTCCTTATTTTATGTTTCTTCGGTGATAGTTTTAGAAACATTCATCAACAATGAAACAAGTTAAATGTTGATGCTGCACATCAAAGACGCCGCCAAATGATGTGAACAGTCAATCAACATTGAAAATCGTTCTCTATTACAGTTGAATATCCGAAGCACAAATCCATTTTTTTCTCCATGTTCTTGGTATGTGCTCGTTGTTTAATAATAAAGTTGCATATTTTTGTGAAAAAAATAAAACCTAATCCTAAATTCACGAAATAATGCCAGGTCTGAAATTCTTAAATGTTTGTCTGTTGCGTCAAAGACTGAAACGTCTGGTCGAATCAAAATAAATTGGATAACAAATAAAATTGAAATGATTGGTATCAAGAAATATGTGCCGAGAATATACCCATTTAAATATTGGTACGAATTGCATAATGTTCGAATGATTTTGAGGACAAACTGTTCTGCAGTGATCTCCCCTTACAGGCCGTAGCGTTACCGGTTGTTGTACTTTCTTAACGGTTGAGTGAGAACCGCCTCACTGATTGTTGGCGTGGTTTAGGCTTTGTAACTTGTATTTTAATGATTCGACAAGTATTATTGATCAAAGTTGTCCTGATTCCCTTCTACCTCGTCAACGAAAACTTAATGCTATCATATGGAGCATAATATCAAATTTAATATGACGATTTAAGGCGGAGCTTAACTTTAACAAAGGCGAAGCAAATGAAGTAAGTGACACTGCCTCAGCTGTCACCTCTCTCAATGGTCAAGTTTTAGAACGATCGACTATAGACTAGCTCATTGGCACGTTATTTATTATGCAGCATAAAATTAGATAATGATAAAAAGAATATGATATTCAAACATGACACCATCACTTCAGTTAAACGTTTATTCTAATCCCTTAAAGCTTTGTGACATGTTGTACATCATAAAAGCTATTTTTATTAGAAAATTTAAAAACAGTGTGATTTTGTTAAAACAGAAAAAATACACAAAATCAAGTCTAAAATTTTCCCCATTGCTGTATGGACAAATGCATATCTACTAGACGCCGCTGGCAAGCGGCGTCTAACAATAAATGATATATAAAGGTTTTAAATAGAAAACACGAAAACCCTAAGGAACGCTCGAATGGCTTAAATGAACGTATCGTATGCATATGATTTATTTCTTATTAATGAATAAACAGTAACATGTAAAACTACGCGATACGTGCCATTATGACAGTCCGCCTTTTTAAGATGATTAACATTATAATATGTTGGTCCGTAACATCATGTCTTGCCTTTATCAAACGTCCTAAATAAAAGCATAAGATGGTAGTATCAAGTATGAGCTATTGGATTACAAACATAGAAAGAACCACTATCAAAATAACAATATATTATGCCAATCTGTCTATATATGATGTTAGTTTGTCATTAAAACATTTTATATGGAATAATTCTAATACAGATTCAACCAATATGTGATGTCGTTCTCTCCTTATATAATGTCAATCTATCATTATACGATGTGAATTTTTCAGTATATTATGTGAAACCATCCTTATATAGAGTCAAAATAGCACTACATGTATATTATGCGGAATCAATCATGTATATGGTGCATTTACGAATATATTATGTGCCACCATTCTTATATAAAGTCAACATAACACTAAAATATGTACAATCGTCTTTATATAGAGTTAACTTAACAATATATGATGTAAATGTGTCCTTATATGATGTCAATCTTTAATTGTATTTCTATCAATGTATTATTTCGAACCATCATTATAAAGAGTCAAAATAACGATATAGTATGTCAATCTGTGGTAACATGTTGTCCATTTACGATGTGCATTTACGAATATATTATGTGCAATCATTTTGTATAGTTAACTTAACAATATATGATGTCAACGTGTACTTACTATATGATGTTAATGTTTCATTATACGATGTACATTTATGAATGTATTTGGATCCAACCTTATATGGACTCAGAATAGCAATACATGTATATTAATTTCGTTATATGGTGTATATTGTTCTATTGTACGATGTGCATTTATGAATATGCTGTGTGGAACCATCTTTATATAGAGTCAAAATGGCAATAGCTTATGGTAATGTGTTAGTTTATGATGTCATTCTATCATTATATATTGTGCAATTATGAATATATGATATGAAACCAACCTTATATACAGCCACATTTACGATTTTGTATGTAAATGTGTCTTTATATGTTGTTAATCTACTGTTTATAATAGGAAACTATAAAAATATTTTGTGAAAACGTCTTTACATATATATTCAATTTAGCAATATATTATGTCAATAAAACCATATATGATGTCAATCTGTCATAGTATGATAGGCATTTATGAAAATAGTATGTGAAACAATTGTTTTATGTATTCAAAATAAAAATATATTATGTGAAAACGACCTTATTTATACTCAGTCTAAATGTCAATTTATTGAGTGGTTATTTTGACTCTATACAGTTATGTTTTCACATAATATATTCACAAATGCATATCGTAATCTGATAGATTGGCATCGTACAATGAAACATTGACATCATAACATGACATATTCACATAACTATATTGTTAAGATTACACTATATAATGCTGTTTCCACATTATATATTAAAATGCACATCATATCATGATAGTTTGACATCATGTACTGACATATTGACCGCTTATATTGTTAAATTGAATATATATAAAGATGTTTCCACATATATTCATAAGTCCACATCGTATTAATGAAAGATTGACAAAATATATTGATAAGTTGACACTATATATTGATGCTACCAAATAATATATTCATACATGCACATCGTTAAATGATATGATGACATCATATAAAGACACACTGACTATAACATATTGCTCAGTTGAATTCATATAAGGATGTTTCAACATAATATATTCATGAGTACACATTGTATAAAGAAAGAGTGACACAACAACGTTCATTTTTATAATCATAAGACAAACAATGCGTTCCATAAATTTCATTTAACAACTGGACAAAAGTACTACATGTCTTAAAGAACAGAGTAAACATAGCAAATCCATTTCAAAACATGGACACAGATTTGTCTTTAGCTATTGACTTGCTCAAATCGAATTGAATTTTATTGATTAAATGTTGGTATTTGCAAATGAAAAGTTAAAACGCATTGGAATGTGTGATTGACAAAATAATTAGTTTTAATGTTGAATATAATATTATTAAATAAGACATTTTTAGCATGATTCGATATATAGGTTAATATTTTGTAAATGTTAAAATGGAAGTTAATTCTTTTTAAAGAAATGAGTTTAAATTGTTTTGGAGTTACCAATACTATTTATAACAGTACGATCTATTTATAGCTGAAATATCTACGCAGTAACTTAAAGTTACCCAACTGTTACTAACAATCGCAGTCTCCGTAGTTTGGATACACAGTAATATCCAGAGGTAAATATTTGTTTCTGTTGTTTTTTTTAAATGAAAGAATTAGATGGGTTTTTTGCTTAAAGAATGAGAAATAAAATCAATCTTACCATACACACTAGTCTAGCAATACTTTTCAACATTTGCAATTGTGAATGAACGTTTAAAATCTGTTTAATTTGACTAGTCTTAAACATTAATTTTATTGTTCGAGCTTGATAATGTACTAAAATGTGCAAACGAGTTAAATATCCTTGCGAAAATCTAAATATGAAGTATCTATGGGCACGCAAGCAAGAAAGGTTATTACTTTAAAACAGAAACAAATTTAAAACGTGTAACATTAATTTAGGTATTTAAGTATATCTTACGTATTACATCAACTGTTTAACAGTTCTATATTAAGGATTATGATGGTAGTGTCATTTAGATTCTTGTATTTTATAATAAGTTCTTGTATTCTTATCACTTTGTTTGAAACAACGCCCCTCTTTGGTTGCATATTCTGGTCTTTAGTTTGATGATGCAGTGAATGACTTCAATTTCGGTTAAAGGTGATTTGTGAACGGTGTGATTATTACAATTATTAACAATCTCTAAAGTTTTAGTTTGTAATCGTTATACTAAGCCGTGCTATACATCCAATTGTACGATTATGTTGTAATGCAGCAAAGCAAAAAGATAACAACAACAGCACATAACCTTTCTCTTGTATATATATGCTTTCAGCATCAGCGACAACATTAATAACCTCCCTCAACATACCATAAATTATTAAAAAGTAAGTTTAGTGGGTTATCAACGGCTATAAACAATGAAAAAACCCTGAACAATTGTATATTTAACATGGATATAAAATTAATTGCAGAACTTGAAGTAAAACAATAGCAAAATTTAATGATAGTTATTGAACTCTGAAGGTCACTGACTTTCGTATGCGCTCCAATCATACTGCTGTTTCAGATCAAAACCTATGACTGAAGTGAATAATATTGACGTATATCACGTATTAACTTTGATTGCTAAATAAAAACGAAGCTCAAGTCGTAGATCAGGTCATAATTGCGAATTCGAATTAACAAATTTTGGTTTGGGGACAATTTCATTACGAGGTAAACAATTATGTTTTCACACGTATATGTTTCTAACTATATTTTTGAATAATTTGTCTTAGAACCTAAAAGACCAACATTGTTAAACATTTAGCTATAGCCGAGGGATTATTCGTATAGCTTAAATAAATGTTTGGATAGAATTTATACTCAAAAACATTGGTTTGCAAACATAAAAAAGATTACTAACATTGTATCTGCGATCCTTGTTACATCAAATTGTCTTATATTCATATTCCTTTACTTAATTAAGTAATTCACGATAGATCCTAAAATATGTACATTACAAAGATATAAATATAAATAATCTGGTTTCCAAAATTTTAAATAGTAAGATTACTTGTACTGTAAATTTAATATGGGGGTTATATTGACAATAGTACTAATCAATAAGCAAGTCCATATAGATGGGTATTGAGGCGTATCAATTTCAATTAAATAATATTTATTTTTATGTATCTAGTTTGATTCTGTAAGTCTCAATTGCGAACCAATAAAACATATTTAAACGTATGCACATTTTTTGGGTTCCCTTTTTATTTCTTTATGATGAAAAGAATTTTTTGGTTTTCCAGGTTATCATAAAGTGGAAAAAACTTGTTTACCTATTTATTTTGAAATCTATGGCTTTTCAATATCATGACAAAAATGTATGAACAAAGACAAGCTATATCACGCTTATAGTTTAACCATATTCTTTTTTCAGATTATGATATGATTAAAAAGCCTGTCATAAAATATATTTGTTCTATTCAAGACACATGTTTCTGATCTCAAATTATTCTATTCTCCCCCACCCAGCCCCCAACCCTACATACCCGCAATTTGTTACAACCAACGGTGCGTGTAGGGCAATCATAGGACCCATTAATTGTGTTATATTTTACTTATACATAAAAAACTGTCCACACTTACAAGCAATTCAAAACCTTATAAGACTGAGCTTTTATTTGAATAACAATAGATTTCATCACAAACATTGACATATGCTCTTTTGTTAACAAATATGTTGTGTTGAATTCTTATTGTATTCACTAATCTGATTATAAAGAATTACACAGGCCAGGATCTATGCATTGTGAAAAAAATATTTTCATAACTCATAACATAACATAAGGTTATTGAATGGCAATAATCAAGCACGTAATCATAATATTGAATAATTGTTGAGATTAAGAAGTAATTTGATCGAACATAAATTCCTTACACAACGGAACGGCGGCACTCGTATATAATTATAGATTCAACATTTAGCAATCTGGTAGATATTTAAGTATGTCAAATGAGGTCCAATTGTATCACGAGTGACGGTGGGCGAAAAGTTAATTTTCTTATTAATTGTTTATATTGATGTTGGTTCATTTAAAAAAATGTTATGGTTTATATAAGACTATATACATGCTTGTTACTTTTATATAAAAGTTTCTTTATTGTATGTTTTGATATGTTGTATTCCTTGTTTGCTTAAAATGTATATATTTGTTATGGTGATAAAATTCTTTCTGAATCATAGATCTGCTAAAACTTTATGCATACGTATACGGTATATCTAACCTTTCCTTATTGTTTTGAATTTGACTTCGAATATATGAATTATAATTATGTCTTCAAGTCTGCATTACTGTAGTCATCACTTTTCTTTTTGTTAATTGATAATATATATATATAAAATATTCTTACTTTAGAATTTGCTTTATTGTTTTCATCCCTTGCGGTATATACCTGCTAAAATGGCAGCGTTAGATTTGTTTCAGCTCGTTTCATTTTTTGTTGTGTTTACAATATTTAATTTTTGTTTGTTTTGTACTATCGAATTAAAAACATGGGATAGAAAGTAAAAATAAATACACAATTAAGGTGCCGTGTTGACAATAGAAAACAAGGCTTTATGATCAAATGATTCCGATTGTGGTTTTATAACTGTAGGGAACTGACATTGATCATGTATACTTTAGTTTATATTCAAAATATCAAACTGCTGATTATGCTATGAAATCATTCATATTGGATAATACATAGGAGAAAAGATACAAATTAAAATCATGACCAATCATGAAAATAAGATCAATGTCAATATATGGATCAGCTTTTAAAACCCCGATTATTTAAAACAAAAGAAAATTTGTAAAAATATCATCATCTTATGTCATTCCATGTCAGCTCGTAAGTTTAAATAAATGCTAAACATGCAGTAAATAGAGTTCATAAACTATGAGAAACTCATCGTGTTTCCATGACTCCTATATCAGTTTAGGACATGAGTTTAAACAATTTGGAAAACGAGTGAAATTTCTTTGATTGAATTGAAAGTCAATATATCTTATATCAAATTCAGTTTTCCTTTAGCTAATTAATGGAATTACTGCTATAAAAACCTATATTTTTTTTAGCTTAAATCGTATAATTGATATAAAAGTTAAAAAAAGTTTTTTTATTATTGTTTACCTATTGTGTGTTGTTCAGGAGACATTTATAGGCATTCCTTCTTCAAAGTCATTAAAGGAATAGGAATGGATGGATTGATGTCCGTCTAATATAAATATTCATCATTTAAAAAGAGGTACCATGACAGTTTTTCTGTTGACATCAACCCTATAAGTGTTTTAAGACACTATTTTTACTTGAGAAATAAGTTCATGGGCGCCGCCATTTTGGCGTTCTGTCATTCTCGCGAGACAGACGAGACCGAGATTGTGACGTGTTACACCCACTTCCGGTATAGGTGTACACGCTGGTACAACTGAAATATATCTTGATGAAGAACTTATTAATCTTATTGCGTACATTATATATTATTTATGAAAACATCATATGGAACTGAATTGCTTTAATTAATTAATTGACATTAATTATCATTTGTCCGATTTTCAAGCTTGCTGATGATACCACCACATGATTTAAGCAATGACTGCTTAATTTTCAAAGATAAACCATCAATTTAATTTGGGTACTATGAGAAACTTCTTCAAATTGACGATATATCCTTTTATTTTGTACTTAATTTTCGCTAGACAAGCTGTCCGAATAGGGTACATCGCCGGTCATGTATCTTTTTTCAGCGTAAAATATCAACTAAATCCAATATGCAGAGATCTGCTGAGGACGCGATTTTCCGCCATTGACGCTAAAAATGAGAATGGCGCAGGAAAATCGGCAGCCAGACTAATATCGTATGAAAACAAAACTGTCCGTTAGGTTATTTAGGCACCCAGTCAAAACTGGTACCAACAGCAACAGGTTGCCCATTCCCCTGTAATTACGCATATTTCTCGGGTTTATCCAGTTTCTTATAGCTTTTTCCACGTTATCTACTTACCCAATCCCTTTCCCACACAGATACGCATTTCTACTACCGTAAATTTAATCCAATAAAACAAAAAATCATAAATTAACTTAATATTTAAAATGATTATTGGTAACTGAAAAAAAACGTGTTGCTATTTTATGAAATGCTGTAATTTACAGTATAATTTGACAGGTGTGGATCTTAATTTCCCCTAGGGTCATTCAGTTCACTGATGAAGTGTAAAAAAAATAGATGTCTATTTCGTCATTAGAATATTTGACAAGGGTGATTAACCAATCAGGGCAACATTGTGCATGATCAAAAGGTCTGTCGGCACATAGGCATACAGTAAACTTCACTTATAGCGAACACGGTTATAGCGAACTTCCGGTTATAAGGAACAATTTATTTTGGCCCGAATTTTGCCCTTCTTTATTTAATACAAAAATATACGGTTACAGCGAACACGGTTATAACGAATTATCGCTTATAAGGAACTCATTTGTAAGTCCCAATTTAGTTAAAAGTACAGAAAATTACACTTTTATAACGAACACTAAAATACCGGCTGTCCGTAAATAGATTCCGCATCAGTACGTAATAGTTTTCTATTTAGGATACTTTTAGCATGAGTTCTTGTCACCAAGATAAAACAGTTATTCCTTTTATTGTAATATTTTTTTTCTTTAATAATTTTGCTCGAGTAAATAAATTATGATCATTTATAATCGGTTTTATACAGAATCACGCATGCTTGTAGGCATAATCCATTGAAAAGTACAAAGTTTGCTTGATTGAATTGAAAATAAATCTATATTTTCATTAAAATATAATAGAAGATCTTCAATATAAAAGGAAAGAACAATCGAAGAACTTGTTTATTCTTCATCATGGAAAGAAAACAAAAAGCACTGAGTTTAGAAAGAAAATATGATATTTTATGAGAAATTGAGAAAGGGAGTAAAACTAAAACTGAAATAGCAAAGGATTTTCATAAAAAATTCCAAAAAAGTACAATCTCGGGTATTGTGTCATAAATAGAAATAAATGACTAATTTTTCTTAATCAAATGCTCTTCAAAATGACGGAAGATAGTAAACAATCAGTTCGTTATATGTAAATCTGTTCGCTATAAAAACTCCTGATACAAGGAACTAATTCGCTATATGCTTACAAGGAACTCCGGATATAAGGAACATATTTTGAATGTCCCGATGAGTTCGTTATAAGCGGAGTTTACTGTACAAGGAGCAATAAAAATCGTCAGTACACAGTGTGACAGGAACATCTGGTGCAAATTAGGAACAATTAAAATGGACATTTCTTTCCTTTCTTTCTATTTCGGTTTATTTATACTCGGCGCCGGAAATTCCATATGTCCGAGAATTTAGCATCCTTGCCGGTCCACTTAGGTAGTCTCATCGGGGACGTCTTTGTCAAGCTGAATCTTCCTGTAGCCCATTCTTCGTTCGTTGGTGGTAGAGGAGTACGACAATACTGGCAAGGCATCATGTTCCATACTGACGATAACAAAAACGGCTCTCATTAGCGCCAACCCTCCAACGTAAAATGGACAATGCACAGTATTAGACATAAGTAGTAAGAACCAGCAATTGTGTGAATAAATTATGCAAATTAGATTAGACACGCGCACCTGTTTTTATACGGCCAATACACAAACATGGCCGCGCCTACTGATTCGTAGAAATCGGTGATTAAGCGATTTAAATTTTGTTATCATTCGTTTAATATTATTATTTGGCGGCAGAAAATTTGCAGATTTATTATTTATAGTATTCTTTTTCTGAAATCAAGTTTTTATTCTAACGTTGTCTTTCCCTTTAAGTAACATTTTAGTGAAAAGATTTAGTTATCATGATAATACTATTACAGTCATATCACGTGTATAACTTATCATGATGATCATTGTTTCTTTTGTCTTCATATGTCTTTGCTTCCTTTGTTAAATGACATAAACCAAGACGTTCCATAAAGGACCAATCTTAACACATGTATATATCAAGGGTATATAAATAATCTCTGCCAAATCTATTTTTTGAGATATCATTTGTACTTTAAATTTGATATCGGGTAGTGTAGTCAATATAAATCGAACTGAGTGCGTCAGTATTACATTATGATAGTCCATGTCATTTTCTTTTGATTAATGCTTTCTTTTATTTTTTTTGTTATATATGTGGCTTTTAAATGTATGGATAATGCTTTGAACACTGAAGGTTTCGTACCATACTACAATAATAAATAAGTTGAATGTTGATGCTGCACATCAAAGACACCGCAAAATGATGTGAACAGTCATCGTTCTCTATTCCAGTTGAATATCCGAAGCTCATATCATTTTTTTCTCCATGTTCTTGGTATGTGCTCGTTGTTTCATAATTAAGTTGCATATTTTTGTGAAAAAGTAGAACCTAATGCATAACTTCACAAAGTAATGCCATGTCTGAAATTCTGAAATGTTTGTCTGTTGCGACAAAGATTGAAACGTCTGGTCGAAGCAATAGAAACTGGATAACAAGCAAAATTGAAATGATTGGTATACTAAAAATAAATTCAAGACAATATGTTACGAGAACACACGGGGTGGAACCCCATATGTTTCTCATAAATGAGCATCGGTAAAAGTATATGTGAATTTCCGCTGCTCCAGATGAGAAGCATAACAACAGATGTGACTGTGAAATTAGGTCAATCGCAGGGTGAGTTTTCAACTTTTGAACAGTTGTATAAAATTCAATCCTTTTTTTAAGAAAATCAAAATTTGAATCTACCCTCCTGACTCTCCTCTATATTACCCATTTCTGTTTTGGATTTCTATGCAGCCTTCATCGTGATATTCTTTCCGTCGTGGGTTCTGTTGTGTCCAAAACATGCAATGCGCATGAAGAAAATGTCACTGAAAGGCCTAAAAAACCCAGAGACTTTACGAAATCTCACTACAGACCGATGCTTAACATTCAGACAAATCCTGATTTAAACATTAATTGAGATTTGGCTACAAACGAAATAATCGCTGCTCAAAATGTGTTGAGGAGATCCATATGTGCATAAAATAGCAACATAATTACGGATAACTTGCATAAAGCAATCTATAATTTATTCTTTTGTTTATCATTCTGTAATAAAAAGCATTATCCGAAATAGACACATTTTCACGAGATGAGCTTGAATAACATACATATTTAGTATTCATATAGAAAGAGATAAAAGACATTCGGCATACGAAAGGTATTGAAAATATGTAAATATGGTGGGAAGGCCTTGCTTATTTTGGTTTATTGACGTCATGTGTACTGCAATAATTCCCTTTTTATGCCGTTATGCATTAATAAATTAACAAATTATTCACTCGAATGCACTGTCTGCTTCATAGGGGAGTAATGTAAAAAAAATCGTGTTTGAATTCGTTATTACGCTGTAAGAAAGTTAGTGATAAACAATTTGAAAAAAAATCAAAGAAACTTTGCACATTTATTTTCACATCAAGGGACGTCCTTGCATAATATCTACATGGTTGACTTCATGCCCATAGTCGCAATTATGGGTCAATGCCTATTTGACTTATTTTATGCCTGCTCTGCAATTCTTTGAATGGTTTTAAAGAAACTTTAACAAATCTTAACCACATTGAGCGGACATGCATGGCTCATTAATGCATATAGATTGTTTCATGAAAATGGTCATGTACGCAAAAAGATCACTAAACTTATTTTCCGCATTATAACTATTATTTCAGTGGGAACTGTAAATTATAGAAGCACTTTCGTAATTTGTTTCTTTTCTTTTGTTTCTTTTCAGGAAAATGGGTCGTCTTCTAGGCGCAAAAGGAAAGGTTAAAAATTGTCATGGATAAAATGTCACGTGTATCATGAAAAGAGGAAGTCGTCGGCGCTAAAAGTGAAACTTTTCTTTTCTGTTGAATTCTTGGATTTTGGAGTCTGCGATAAGCGGAATCTTTTGACACATGGGGACAATTTAAAAGGTGAAAAAGGAGATGTAAATGCCGACAACTTCTTATTATGTTGCTATTGTTTTATACATAAGGGTGAACGTTTCAGTTAACACACAAAACGCACGCTCTGAAAAAACGCAGACGTTACACGCTATACGAAGGAACGTTACACGCACGCTTTACGGAACGAAATACGCAGACGCACGCACAACGATATACGCTAAACGAAGGGTATAGATGGATATCGAATATAAGCTATTTTCGCGAAAATAAGATCGCGGCTACGAAAATAACATTTATTTTTGAAATAGTGCATTTACCTGTTTAAATAATTATGTTAGTTATATATTCATGCATTCTTTGAATGATTTTACAGCACATTAACATTTCAGAACCAAAAAAATATTTTAACAAGAAACATGGCAATGCCATGAAACCAGGTTTTCAATTATCACCATTGTAGATAAATATGTTGTATTTGAAATACAAATACAAGCAACAAACAATTTTACTATGTGCAATGTAAAACATGAATAATGTAGGAGGAATTGCCACTGAAGAAGTGTTCACGAAAAAATCAAAGGGTCATAATTAGTTAAAAAATTATCCAATCACAAAACCCCAACAATATGCACCAGGGCACTTGATGACAAAGCTTCTGTGAAAGTTTGAACAAAATCCGTTCAGAAATGTAGGAAGAGTTCAGCACAGAAGAATTTGTTCACTATATATTGATAATTCTGTATAAGGAAAAAAAAAACAAAGGGCCATTATTAGGTCAAATATTATCCAATCACAAAACCCCAACAATATGCGCCAGGGCACTTGATAACAAAGCTTCTGTGAAAGTTTGGTCAAAATCCGTTGAGAAATGTAGGAGAAGTTGCGCACGATAGAAATTGTTCACTACATATTCTGTATAAGGAAAAAAAAACAAAGGGCAATAATTAGGTCAAATATTATCCAATCGCAAAACACCGACAATATGCCCCAGGGCACTTAGTGACAAAGGTTCTGTGAAAGTTTGGTCAAAATCCGTGGAGAAATGTAGGAGTTGCGCACAGAAGAAATTGTTCACTATATATTCTTTATAAGGAAAAAAAACAAAGGGCCATAATTAGGTCAAATATTATCCAATCGCAAAACCCTGACAATATGCCCCAGGGCACTTGATGACAAAGCTTCTGTGAAAGTTTGGTCAAAATCCGTTGAGAAATGTTGGAGGAGTTGTGCACAGAAGAAATTGTTCACTATATATTCTATATAAGGAAAAAAAACAAAGGGCCATAATTAGGTCAAATATTATCCAATCGCAAAACCCCGACAATATGCGCCAGGGCACTTGATGACAAAGCTTCTGTGAAAGTTTGGTCAAAATCCGTTGAGAAATGTAGAAGGAGTTGCGCAGCACAGAATAAATTGTTTACGCCCGCCCGCCGCCCACCCGCCCGTCCGCCCATCCGCCCGCCGACATACCTCAATCTAATAACCAGTTTTTTCCTTCGGAAAACCTGGTTAAAAAGTGAAGTTGAAACCAAAAATACCATCGTACGAAAAAGCTCAAATTGCCATTAAAAGCGACAATAACAGTATAATATTAAGAATTAATTTTTATTTAGGGATCGAAACTGACACTGACTCATTTTTTTTCCAGAAGAATCAAATCAGTGAAAAGTAAACATTTATTTCATTTTTTACATCTAGATCTATATGCAAAATAAAGATCTTGTTTGCAACTTGGCGTTTGCAGCACAATTGACGGGAGTGAGCTGTATGGAATGTCTTTTTATATTTTACCTTATAACTATAAATCAGTATATTATTTTTAAGTTAGTAATATTCATTCAACTTATATTCATTTCAAATTATGTAGAATAGTTTTGACACTGTGAATCAGATCTTTGCAGTGAACTATTACCATCATCCATCGTCACAAACCAAATTCAACTTTTGTTTATTTGACCGTAAAAAATACCAGTATTTACATCACTACAGAAAATTGTTTCTACTGTATTATTTTATTGAGTAAAAAATGCACACTTCTGAAAACAATGATATATATTCTTTATTATACGTAGTCTAGACTATACATATTTTAAACATAGACAAATATATAACGAAAACGATGTATAACCATATAAGACACATCATATCTAAATTCTTTTATTTTCGCCGACTTTAGATAACAAATTGGCGAGTATGTTTATTCCAACATGCTTTATGTGTGTGAGGCTTTAAACTTCGTAATGAAATAACTTATATATTTCGAATGGAAATTGAAACACTAGAGTTGAGAACAAAAATATTAAAGACAATACTTATTGTCTACACCATTGACATAATACGCATAAAAATATTTTAAGGAAGCTAAGTGATCGTGCGATACTCAATTTAAGTTGTGAATACGATTACCTTTCGTTACACTTAAGTCATACAGATCATTTTAAAGCATATTGTCCTTGATTATATCTAACGTTAAGTTATGGTGAAACAAAAGAAAAATAACAAAGAAGAAACTAAACATGTTACAAAAGAGATAAAACCCATCTTTTTTACAAAAGAGACAACTGGCTATGTTTTGTCTTTCTAAAAGCAAATAACTTTTGAACTTTTTAAAACAGTGTACACGTTAGACCTTACATTTAATATATGTACTTGATGTTATTTTCATAACTATAGATAAAGACAAAAGTAGTACAATTAGCTTAAATAACCCCTAAATCATTAATTATAGCACATAGCTATATTTGATATATAAGTCTCTGGCGATCCTTCGGCCAAAAACCGGCACTTGGCGTACACTCATAATAAGCCGAGGTACGCCCTTGCAAATATCCTCTATTTAATATTTTGTAGATTTCTCATTGATAAGTAAGAGAGTTTTTTCTAAATATTTTTAAATAACTTGTGCATTTTAAATCATTTATTAATTGCCATATGAGTTTGAGGCTTGTACGTTTTATAAATTACAAATTATACTTGCACAAGGGTATAGCTATCAGTTAGCCATAGGTTGGTAGATAATTTAATGAGTGTTAAGTTTTTAAGTTAAAACATGAAACTTTGTTATTAATTTATGAGCATGTTCTGATTGCTTTAGATTTAACAGAAAGTTAAATTGATTATACTTTATCACTTGTCTTTGTCATTGTGTGAATAGATAGACTTGAATTCTTATTTACCCATATTGGTTGAGACCCCCTTATTTAGTACTGAAGTCCATAGCCCATTTGCCCTTCACCCTAAGCCTAAGTCTTGTATATCCTGACAATATTGCGAAGTTCTTGGAGCTTTGGGATAACCAGTCCGGTGAACCGAACAGTATTAGTGGAGCTGCTATCGGGGTCGAACACTCATTTTCAGTTACTGAGCCATTACAATTTTAGCAGATATCTAAAGGAGTCCGGATTACCAAGGCCATTTGTACGCTACATTGTCTATAGCGTATTGTATTTTATAATACCAAGGACATCCGGACATCACAACCCCTAGCGCGTAACTATCCAATATTTAAACACATAAAATGTGTACAGGCGGCCGAAAAGCTAAGAGGGAAGAGCCGCGGAATTGTATTCCGAGTGTCAAGGGTTCGAGTCCCTGCCAGGCTGTTACATACATTGTATCAATATAAATCTGATAAATAGAAAAGAAAAGAAAAATGGGAAGGAACTGTCTAAATTGAATATCACTCAAATTAGAATTCGGACAGTCTTTGAAGAAACGTCAGAAGATGAACTGGAAAAAGGGGAGGGTTGCTAGTCTGATTACCATCACATGGTGTCTGACGAACCTCATATCGGATATATTGGTACGCATATAAACACCGTTTGCTGAATTGAGTATCAAAAATGTTGCAATTAAATATTAATTAAGTCTTAAGCGTATGTAAAATAGGATTAAAACTAACCACCAGGTCACAAACTTAAATGTAAATATCACAATAATATTTCTTTATATAATATATTTCCATTCCTCGAAAGAGACACTGAACATCTTTTAAGAAACCCTAAATTTACAAAATATATCTATCTAAGATATTCCTTAACTTCTCAATAGTAACAGACACAAAACATGGTACTTAAACGTTTAGACGAATGCAGACGCACGCAAAATGTTTCTCTGGATAACAAACGCACACTTTCAAACGCACGGTAAACGAAAAACGATACAAGAGAAACTGTAAACGTCAAACGCTTATCAACGATGCATGCTTGAGAAAGCATTTTATCAAGCGCACGTTAAACGATATACGCACACATGATATACGAAAAACGCACGCACGAACAATGCTATTTTAGACAACCGAAACGTTCACCTTACTGTATTATGCACATATGGATCTCCTCAACACATATGGAGCTCAAATGCAATTTTGAGCAGCGACTCCTTCGTTTGTATCCAAATCTCAATTTATGTTTAAATCAGGATTTGTCATCGGTCTGTGGTGAAATTTTGTAAAATCTCTGTTATTTGAGTCCGTTAAGTGACATTTTCTTCATACGCATTGCATGTTTTGGACACACCAGAACCCACGACGTAATGAATATCTCGATGAAGACTGCATAGAGATCCAAAACAAAAATGGGTAATATAGAGGAGGGTCAGGAGGGTATAATCACAATTTCGATTTTCTTAAAGAAAGGATTGAATTTTATATAGCTGTTTAAAAGTTGAAAACTTACCCTGAGATTGACCTTATTTCACAGTCACATCTGGTGTTTTGCTTCACATCATGAGCAGCGGAAATTCAAATATACTTTTCACCGATGCTCGTTTTTGAGATACATATTGGGCTCCACCCCCATAGGACATGTCCATATAAATATTGGTGCGAATTTCATAATGTTCGATGATTTTGAGGACGAACTGTTCTGCAATGGGCTCCCTTACTGGCCGTAGCGTAACCGGTGCGCAGAGTTCGGCGTACTTTCTAAACGGTTGAGGGAGAACCGTCTCTCTGATATTGGGCGTGGTTTAGGCTTTGTAACTTGTAATTAAATGATTCGACAAGTGATATTGATCAAAGTTGTCCTGGTTCCCTTCCGCCCCGTCAACGAAGACTAAATGCTAGCATACGAAGCATCATATTAAATTTGGCGACAATTTAAGGCAGTGCCGAACTTCAACAGAGGCGGAGCAAATGATGTGAGTGACACTGCTCAGTCGTGTTACCTCTCTTTAGAACGACCGACTAAAGACTGGCTCATTGGCACGTTATTTATTAGGTAGATAAAATTAGATAATGATAAAAAGAATATGATATTCAAACATGGCACTATAACTTCAGTTAAACGTTTATTCTAATCCCTTGAAGGTCTGAGACATGTTGTACATCAGAAAAGCTATTTTCATTAGAAAATTTGAAAACAGTGTTAACACAAAAAAATACACAAAATCAAGTCTCAAATTTTCCCAATTGCTTTATGGACAAATGCACGCGGCGTGTAATCATAACAAACAACAACAAACAAACAGAAGAACCAACTACAACTAGTTTAAATAACAAGGCTTTACTTTTGTATTATGGAAACTATTATAGGTAGCTAGTACCTTGGTAACTGACACAATTGCCATTACTCCCACCTGTTAAACCCCAAAATACTACCTCTACAATGACCTCTATTCCGATAGGAATTATTCAATATACCTCTGTTTTTAGCTTGGTTGTTAAATGTACCTTTATAAAAAACCATCAGTAAAATTGGTAGTTCATAACGACTGCTGGTTATTTGCAGCTGAAGACTCCACTTTGGTTTCTAATTTCTATATTCTATTCAAAAGTTATTGTGGTTGATTCAAATCAGAGCATTTCAATCATTCTGATCTTCTTTTTGACTTTTATGTTTCTAAGAAGGATTTGACCTTTTGCTACAAGCCAATTCTTCCTGTTCAACTTTCCTAATTTCCTGGAACAATGGAACAATGACTGAAATCTTAATATAGTCATACAAGGAGGAAAGATTTTCTTTAATCTAAAATCTTTATTATATGGTCCTATCCATAATTTGATACGAAACATTAAATATTTCGCACAATTGTAAATGTGACCTCTTTAAACAGGTTAAAAAAGAGAGTTTTATGAACAAACTCCAAAGATTAAAATTAAAATTAACAGAGCACCAATAATAATATAATTTCGAAGATCAGCTTTAAAACGAAACGATTAAAGGAAGTGTAAAGTTTATTGACATTAGATAGTCATTGACCTAAATAATGCGGCTAATTCTTATACCCCTCTACCTTCCTGTGTAAACGACTCTTTTCCCAATGTGTTGTCGATCAAACCAATGACTCTTAAACACATAAATCAAGAGACCAATTTTCAAATTTCTAAATCCAGTACACAGTGAAAGAAAAACATTCAGAGTCTGGACTGCCTTAGAACAATTAACTTTAAACCACTAGCTGTAGACGGCATTTCAGAACATTAGTACCTAACCATATATTAAGAGTAACTGAACCATAAAATTCAACTTTCCTATGTACATTCCTTGTTGAACAATGAAACTGATCCCGAACTCCGGCTCCACAACAATAAACAAAAATTTATACCCTAACTCTTAAAATAATGGAAACTTAAATGAATATAACTGCCTTTGCTGTCTGAAAAAGGAATTGGTTTTGTTTTCAATATATGATTAAATTTAAATGCATTTCTGCTACTTACCTTCTGACATATATAGACGTATATCAATTTTAGCCTAGATAAATATTTCTGCAAAAGGTTTATATAATATTTATTTAGAAATACGCAATACGTATAATGCTGTAATTCTGAATTACTGAATCAAATGACTGTTAAAAAGAGTGTTCTTTTTTTGTAAACGATACACTCTAAGATTTATCAATATTGTAGGTATTTATAAAGATATTACCGAATTTAACATTTCATGTAAATAACGGGAGGTAAATATTTTTCTATAAAGTTTAAGTGAAATGTTACAATAAGAAATGAATGCATATTTTTTAATGATTACATATAATATGCACAAATATTTGCAGTACATATTTTACACATTCTTCCATTTCACTTCGTGTAGTTTACCACTTTGATCACAACATACAGGATCTTTAAATATGGTCAACTGATTTAGCTAAACCAGTGGCTCGGTAGTGCAGCAGTGACCTTCCGTTTCGAGTAAAATACCAAGCATAGGTTATTTTTATTGGGAGGGGACTTCAACTTATATATGTGTAATAAACAAACATGTTTGCATTACAGCATTATCACACCATTGCATGATAGAAAATAAGTGTCTGTAAAATTTGAAAGTACATGTTGTAATTGTAGTTCCATTATCAAAACACAACGTCAACCTACATCGCATAAGCACATGACAAACTTGACAAAACCTGTTCTTGTTTACATAAATAGATAACGAAACAAGGATATATCGGACCAGATGAATACTTTTATGCAACAATGTCATAATTGCAACTTTAGAACTCGTCCTTCTGCATTTGTTTATGCACGTAAAATGGTTATTATCCATTTACTGCTGAAAGGAACAGTGAAATGACCAAAGAAAAGGCCGATAAACCAATAATGCTGTCATGTCCTCCGCTAGAGGGAGAGATACATTATGTGGTTAGGATTTGGTATTTAAATTGTCATTATTTTTCAAAATTCTTTAATATTTGTAGTGCTTGGTTTTCTTAGGTTATCTATTCTCACAATAGTAGTATTCCGTAGCTTTCTCTCACATTGTTGTACTATAATTGTGTTATCAGGACCGACTTTATCCTTATAAATTCGAAGAAATGATAAGTAAGATAAGTGTATTACAAAACATGAAGATTTGGTCATATATTCAATGGTTATCGGAAATATGGAAATATGTTTTATCAATTTGAAACTTATAACTTGTAATTATTTTTTTAAAACAAGTTGCATCTTGAAAAAAAGAAATGTTATAATAATGTTTGTCTAATTGTAGGCATTCACTGAATTTCATTTATTTGATCCAAATACAAAATATGTATTTTCCGTGATAAAGTATGCATTACATTTTGGCTAAACCTAAAACATGTAATTTATTTTATTGGTATTTCTTTCTAGGGTCATACAATTTGCTAAAAAATCGAGAAGGAGCACGTGAACAGCATAAAGAAATATCGCGTACATCTTAATATATAATATAGATATATACCTTAATTACAGTTTTAAAATAACAATGTAATTTGGCCAAAATGAATGAATGATGACGCTTCACATATGAAAGTTTTAGGAAACCCACATTTGTAAACTGCTACACATAAATATTTAATATAAGTATAGTATACATGTAAACATTATTCGTTAATTATATTATTGCCTCATATAATTTTCTATTTAAGTAGGATAATGGTCTTGTGTTTTTCAAATTTAAATATTCTTCGCGCACATTTGGTTTAAACAATATTTATTTTCAATAAATTGATTACATAATATATCATACAAAGTACACATGAATAATTACAGAGCGATTTAACATTAAAACAAAACTACAATGTATACAGAAATTATTAAGTGTACTAAACATGTAATCTAGAAAGCTAAAAGCTTATGCTAAGCCTCGCTTCTGACTATCGTGCTAAGCTGACATGATATGGTGTAATAATCAATATGTAATAATATTTTGAGAAAAGTACAGAGAAAAAAGATATATAAATAAAATATAAATTGTGAGTTGGTAAAGTGTAATTGAAACTTAAAAGTGTCAGGGAAGTATACAGTTCAAAAATTAATATTTAACAAAGAACTTATGGAAGAAAGAAAGAATAGTTTATGAAAGGGTCAAGGGTCAAGTCCATGTCAGAGTGGGATATTTATCACTTGAAACGGCCTGTGTGAGAAATGTTATTTTGTACCTGTGTGAAAATAAATGAGTTAGTGTCGCTGTCCAAGGATTCATTGCCAAAAAAAAAAAGAATCTCCAAATTAACTGAGTAGATTGGTGAAATATTACTGAGAAGATCCGCTCTTTGGTTTGTGTAAATCGGACAGTGTAAGAGAAAATGATCTGTATCCTCAACTCCGCCACAAGCACACACTGCTGAGCACATTTACACTTCGTATTTGAAAGGGTTAGAATAAACAAGCAATTATCATTATAGTTTTGCAAGCAATACATGAGTCTGCATCATTGACCATTCAGTTAGACCATTGAATGAATGAATGAATGAATGAATGAATGATTGAATGAGTGAATGAATTAAAAAGTAAATGAATGAATGATTTTTTTTGAGTTCTTAGTTTATTTGTATCATAAAGTTTTAAGTTTCCCTGCCTTGTAAGGAAATTGTGTTAATACAACAGATAATCAAAAGATCCAATTATTTTCTCAGGATGAGTATGTATAACTTTTTAATTTATAAAAAAAAAAACAAAACGACAGATTATCATTAAGAAGAGTTTTCTAGGTCATAGCATTTAGAATATGTGTATATATATATGGTAAAGAAAGTAATATAGTTTAGAACCGAAAAATAAGGAGGGTTTGTTTTTTGGTTATACAAATCAATGCCAAGTCATAATTTTGACACAACCACTGTTGTTATAGAACATGAATATTTGGGTCTTCATACAGTTTAGCACATAACAATTTTCTGAACTATTTTGTTTATGATTAAATCTTTCAGCCTTTTTCTATGGGATAGACAGAGTAATTTGAATTCTAACTGTACTCAAATATGAATACTTGCCAAGATCTTTGACTTGACAAAGCTATGATTAAGAGCAAACTCAGATGACATTTCATTTGATTTCTTTTTCTGTATATGTACATTAAGTGAGTAGTCATTAAAATATGTGATAGAGTTTTTAAGAAATTGAAAATGTATAGTTTTTTAATAGTCTCTAGCAAATCAAACATTTGATTTTTTTCATATATGTATGCCATTTGTTTTATCTTGTATTTTATATTGGTTGATATGTACATATATGTTATTGAGACTTAAATAAATAAAATAAATAAAATAAATAAAATATAACTAGTATTTCAGCTTTTCTCTATTTTCAGTAAATTTGTCGGAAAATATTCCTTTAGAAGTCATCTTAGGAAACAAGTTCTAGGAACGACCAGACAGACGAACTGACATACACTCTTATGGAAATACATGTAACTCTTGAATTAAGATGGTAGACTTAGACAATAATAAAAAGTTTAAAGAAATTACTTTTTATAGTCATAAAGAAGAAAAATGAAAAAAAAAAAACGATTTTCAAATATACCATGTATAGTAATAATCAAGAAAAAGAAACACTCAAATAAATTTCAAGTTGAAAAACAAAAAATATTGAAGCCCAGATAAGATCTATAAATCTAATCACATATGATGTACTTGTTCTTCGGATCTATAAATCTAATCACATACGATCTTCTGTCCCAGATTTTATCCATAAAACGGATACATAAACAACAATTTTTAGATCAAGTAATAACTGTTAACACTGACATAGAAATCGATATTTATTTGTTCTTTCTTCTGCATCTTATCTTATAATTTAGTTTTCAGAGGTTAAATGTATATTAATTACACTACACGTAGATGTGCTTTCCATAAATAAGAGCATAGCGTATCTTCAAGACTCGATCCTACTATTTTAAACAGTAAGCGCTTTTTAAATAAATGATTATGCCTTTACTTCAAAATATGTTTATCTCAACAAAGTTGTTGGCACACTTTTTTTACACACTCTTTCATAAATTCCATTATCAAATAACATTTTATTTCTGATGAGAACACATGGAAAAGTGTTCATTGACAGAAATCCTGTCATTAAAAATACATGCTTCGGAACTAAATGTAGTTAAATAGGGTCTCCTAGTTTAAACAGGTATGAATATCTTTAGGTTATATTTTTGCAAATATTTTTGGATGAAGTTGTAAGGCAGATAACAACTTTTCCTTCAATATATAAACTGTGTCCCTTTCTTTCAGTTTACATATAATATGTAACGATATACCAATACCAATAAGATTGGCGAGATGAAATTTAGCATTTTTGCCTAAATCAGACGAAAATTATAAATAAGAAGCCGAAATAGAATGATGATTTAATTATTTATTTGTTAATGTCAATAAACTACAAAACCAGTGAATATTTTTCTATATTTTCTATATTTATTGTCGGTTACGTGAATGGCTCGCTTGATTGTTCGGAAACTGGTCAGTGCGCCGGAACCGGTCTGATAATAATCTCGGTAAAAAATCACTGCATATGTCATATTATGTCTACCAGGTTTTCTGAATTATTACGATTAAAACCCTAAATAAAGCAATATTATTTGTCTAAAGAGGCCTTCAAAAAGTCTTATTATAACAAAAACATCGATACCGATTTATAAACCCGCAAAATCAATGATTAAAAAAAGTGTCGGAAACCTGCTTCTGTAGCGAGGCAATTGCGGCTAATTTACACCTCCCGTTGGAGCCCCATTTTTGATGCGCATGTCTTATTCAGGAATCCGGTTTTTATTTACAATAACAATGCATGACCTGTATTTAGTCATATCAAAATTTTATTTAAATTGGAGACGTTGTTATTGAGAAATTTTTCAATATTTTTATCGGAAACTGCTTCGATACCAGTAGGTGTTTATAATGAATAAATATTTTAAATTTGGAGTAAATCCATAAAAAAATGTAAGAATGTTAAAGAATTAGTAAGAAAAAATCAAATTTTAAGGTTGAAAATAAAACTGGAATTATAGAAGCTATATTCATAAACATTGTCATATTATTATGATGTGGGAGTTTGAAGTAAATCTTATGAGAAATAAAAAAAGTTTGAAAAATGATTAAAAATAATTTCTAGAAAGAAAATCAAGGGGAGACATACTTCTAGAAATAGTAAAGCTTAACTATGAAATCTCCTCACATATGATTTGAGACATAATAAGATACATAAATATGAAGTTTAAGAAATAAATAAGAAGTTAATATAAAAAAAAATTATGATAATTCAATCCAAAAGAGGGTAATTCCCATATCTTTAAAAGTATGACCTTTTGAGTTCACAAAAACTGGTTATGTTTGAAACTTTTTGAAAAATTGAAAATAAAAACGTTGGAAAAAAAATTATAGGAAAAGGCATAAAAAATTGAATCAAAATATTTTAGCACTTGGGTGGGTAGTCACAAAAAATTTTACTGCATGCCAATTCAAATTATGGAAATTTTTGATTTTTCGATTTTTTCCAAATATTGTAACTAATATTGGGAAACCCATTTGTTTCCATAGAACCACATTTTTTAAAAAGGAAGAAAAAATGTATGCTAATTTTTTGGTAAGTGGCTACACTTTTGTTTTCTTTTGGGCCTTCAACCCCGGGAAAAAAAAAAGGTCACTAAAAGCTATATGAATGAATAGCATCAAAGGAAATTTACTGTTACCTGCTGTTGCCATATCCCCCCTTTAGTATCTATATGGACGGACTTGCGGACGAAGAGTTGACCTAAAAATCCCTCGGGTTAATTTGTAATGTTGTATATAGTAAATCTACCTTAGATTAAGGTCATGCCAATATAAAAAAAACAAAATGGCACCGGTTATAAAGAAGACAGAATGGAGAGAATAAAAGAAAAGTGATTGATTGAAAGTAAACTGACTTAGTGACGTAAGGAAAGAGAGACGGTGTGATAGATTCGAAAATGACCAGCGTTACAAATTCGTCAGGCTTGTTGTTTTGTACATTATTTTGACAGTTTTGTAAACAAATCTTTATCTTCCTAATATTTATACATATTTACATATACATATTATTGTGTATCTTAACTTAATCTAAAAGCACCGTTGAGACAAAACTTTTAAGTTTGTAACTAATGGCAATTAATATGTCTGAATTTTCCTGTTAAAATGAAAGGTCAAATGGAATGTGTTGGTAACACGAAATCAAAATGCAATAAATGAGAACGTGCCATCTAATGTACATTGTAATATGTGATATGAATTGATTGTCATAATTTATTTTAAAGTTAAGTAAACCTAAAATTATTTGTCATTACGATCAAATATTGAAGTTATTGGCAAAGCTTGCCTCTAATGTATTCCCTTAAACGAATGACAGATATAAATAGATGTAAATATCCTGTATGACATGTTTTAATAAACGGGCAGATAAAATTGTTCTAAATATTCCTTCCAGGATATGTTTTCTTATGTAATTTATACTTTTATACAAGAGACACTATTGTCAATATTGTTCAAAATTATGCAAAACATCAACACAACTTTACCAATGGCCATCAGGTTAGGTTATCACAAACAGTTTTATCTTCAGCTATGAGCTATGTTTAACAATCATTACTCCCCTCTAGATTTGTTTATTGAATTTTGGATGTCAGTCGTTTAATTATATGAATTGTGTATGTCAGTTTCGCTTGCAGGGTAAATTTTAGAATAAGGACACGAGCTTGTATAGTTTCCACCTAAGCATCTACACTTAATTTAATTTGCTTGAGTTTTCTGGCAAACAAAGATAAAAGGGTACTTTAAAGATTTGTTTTATATTTAGTACTGTTTATTTCCAGTATATTGGTGTGTTTTGTATTTGATATCAGGGTAAGACGGTCAAGTCATCAGAAAATATGCACGCAGGCGATCATTTGATACCGTTTGCAGGAAAAAAGAAGAATACATCATTTTCTGTATTAGTAATGGTAAGACACTATGTGAATTTTGTAAGTTACACTAATTTGTGCCCCGCTTTTTCGAAGAAAAAAAGGGGTTATAGAAATAGGCTTCGTCCGTCCGTCTGTCACATTTTAGTGTCCGGTCAATTACTATGTCATTTATCACAAGTTAAACTAAGACGATGTGTCATGCGCAACAACCGGACCCCTACCTTCAAGGTCATGGTCACATTTGGTGATTAAAGGTCAACATTGTCTATTTAATGATATTTTTCGTGTCCCGTTCATAACTTTCTTATTCATGAAGGGATTTTGAAAATACTTATAACAAATGTTCAAAAATAATGATACGATGTGTCATGTACAACAACCGGACCCCTGTCTCCAAGTTTAAGGTCACAGTTGAAGGTCAAAGATATACAAAGTCTGTTACAGGGTATATTTTGTGTTCGGTCCAAAACTTTTTCATAGAACGAGAGATTTTTAATTTATCTGGCACAAATGTTCACAATAATAAGACAATGTGTCATCCACAAACACAGTCACCTAATTCTAAGGTGAAGGTCAGTGTTTGAGGTCAAAGATTAGCATAGTCTGTTACAGGGTTTATTTTAGGTCCGGTCTAGATCAAGGGATTTTGAAATTATTTGGACAAATCTCCACAATAATAAGACGATGTGGTATGCGTTAAACCAGTTGCCTACTTTCAAGGTCAAGGTCACAGTTAGCGGTCAAAGATTAACAAAGCCTGTTATAGGGTATATTAAGTTTCTATGTCATAGCTTTCTCATTAATCAAGGGATTTCGAAAATACGTGGCATAAATGTTGACAATTATAAGACAATGTGTCAGGCACAACGCCCGGACCCTTATCTTCAAGGTCAAGGCCATACTTAGAGATCAAAGTTCAACATGGTCTTATATAGGGTATACTTTGTATGCAGTCCATAATTTCTTTATTGTTCAAGTGATTTTGAAATTATTAGGCACAATTGATCTCAGTAATGGGACCATGTGTCATATGGAACATCCAGACTCCAGCCTTCAATGTCAAGGTTGCACTTGACTGCCAAAGCTTAACATTGTCTGTTCTAAGGTATGTTTTGTTTGCGGTATATAACCTTTTCATCAATGATGGTATTTTAAAATAACTTGGCACAAATGTAAGCAATAATAAAACGACATGTCATGCGCACCATCAAGACCCCTACCTCAAAGGTCATGGTCACACTTGCAGGTCTTAGATTAAAATAGTCTGTTACAGAGTATGATGCAAAGTCCGGCCCATGCAAATAAAATGCCTTTGGTGAATTGCCCAAACATTACTGGACACGAAATATACCATATACCATTCCATTTCCTGTATTTGTCTTGTATTTGACACATTTTGTGGCTTTAAAAAGTGATAACAAGTATACAAATGTATGTCTGTTGACAAATACACAGGAGTTATTTCACTACATTTCTTCAATGATTGTACTGTTACTGGCATGTGAAAACTAGCATTGATCAAAATCTTGCACAGAAAGTCAAGATTTATACCTCAATTATTTTAAATAGCACAATTAAGTGCTTCATGTAAAACTTTTCTAAGGCGGGGGGCGTTGGTTACAAATTCTTGTTGCGAATGGAACGTCGACGGTTCTACTCAGGTGCCCATTCGTACCTTAAATAATGCACGGAGGGCACTTAGGTCCTTCTTCACCAGCAAAGCTGGATAGTCGCCATAGGACCTCTACAGAGTTGGTTCGGCGTTAACCCCAACCAAAATCAAAGTTACACTAATTTTAATTAAAATTAGAAATCAACGCAATCTTACATTGGATTATGATGAATGCATAGAAGAAAAATGATTCCTAGAGCAATAATTATGCGTTTCATTATTTGTTTGCTGTCATGAGTTACATGTTGTTGGAACCTTTCAGGTCATGCTATTCCTCTCAAACAAAGGTATTGTTGTGAATGCAGCTGTCCCCTCTGAGAGTACAATGTTTTCTACAGATTTACTGGAATCCCAATATTGTAACATGGACAACTTGTATTCCTTAAAGAAAAGCTGCCACACAAACGTGTATTCCTTTGCACAACTTATCTTCTACTGCAAGTTTTCAGACATTTGTAATAGAGATGAAAAGCCATATTGTATCTCCACAAGTCACTTTGGTGCATATGTATGCTTGAAAAAAAATTTATCATGCACAAAAGGTACGTTACTTTCATATCATATAATATATAGCCAATATAGATATTAATATTTAATTGACATATGTCCTGTTAGATTTTTATAACAACATTAGCTATTGTACAAATTATAACTTTAAAATGATTTTTTTTAATGGCCTACACTTAAGCAAATTTGTAATTAACCACGCCTTGAAGTCGTTGCTTTATCATTATATATGTTCTTACATTGTCGGGAAAACTTATTATTTTCGGTGCTTATTTGATTTGTAAATAACACGGAATATAGCGGAATATGCAGGACGCCATTTGAGGGCAGATAACTCAAAATATAGGACAAATACCTCTTATTGCTTTCCATAATTATTTTCAATAATCATTTTTTTAAATTATGCAATTTGTTTGGAAAAATATGCTCAAGTAAACTTACGTTTACAATATAAGGCGCAAAGAGATTCTTGCGACCAACTTTCCTACGACTAAATCACGTTCCTGCAAATTTCTGCATATTTTATGTTTTTTTTTTTCTAATTTGATATTTGTACAGATTGAATTTATCCTGACAATTTATTCAAGCCTCGGTTCATGGTGCTGTTTGATATTTGTCTTTTATACTTTCGTACTTTAGATTAATTCGATAGGATAACTTGGTTTCGATATGTTGGTTTGATAGTTAAAACGTTCACAGCAATACAAAACAAAATATAAGTTAACAAAGACTTTTCAAAGCAATGCAGTTTTAGGGGTGGCTAATTAGAAATAAGTTAAGCTACGGTCTCACTTACATCCCGGCAGAGTCCCGGTAAACGTCAGGGATAATCCGGGAACGACCGGGAACAACCGGGCTACATCCGTATCTCTGCCGGCAACGTCCAGGATGATCCGTGAACATCCAGCATTCGACCCCGGACGAAATAAAATATTTAATATCACCGGGGTGGTTCGGGATGATCCGGGCAGATGTAGTTTTGCCAGCTTCATCCTTAGCTCTGCCAGGAACGACCGGGGTTACACCTGGGAAGCACGTAGTTTTGCCAGCACAAAACGGGGACAATCTGGGGTATGATATAGCCGGTAATGCTACGGTTGAGCTCCGGTGAATGCCGGGCAGAGCCCCGGTAAATGCCGGCGGAGTCCCGGAGGATGACGGTGGAGCTACGGTTGATCCCGGTGGAGCCCCGACAAAGCCCGGCTCATTTCAAAAGAATCACGGCAATTTAGGATGTTTGCACTTGTTTGTATAAAAACTCTTCCCTATTTCCTTTATGTCCTGTCTCGCATAAGGATTATTCAGACAATCATCATAAATTACTTATTAGATGGGAAAAATATATTAATATGTATCAACGTCATCATTTTCGTGCGTTTTCAATTCACCGGGACTCTTCTGGGATCGTCCTTGGCTCTCCCGGGGCTCTGTCTGGATTGACCGGGGCACTGCCTGGGTCAGCCGGGGCTATGTCGGCGTCGTCCGGGAACAACCGGGGAAGCACCGGCATGAATCGTAGATTCACCTGGGCTCTGCCGGGATGATCCGGGGCGCATCCTGGGTGTAAGTTTGGGAATTACAGTAGTGCTGCCGGGGTATGTGTGACCGCAACAATAATTTCATCCCGGATTGTCCCGGATCATCCCAGTAACTTACCGGGTTTGTCCTGGGCTCTGCCAGGAGTAAATGAGACTGCAGCTTTAAGTGTATAAGACTAACGAAGAAAAAATAAAAATCTTATTGTCACATAAAAAAATATGTGTTTTCATGCTGATTTAACTTAAAATTTGAGTGGTACATAATGATATATATAGCATAGCAAAGTAGTATCGCATGGAGAACTTCAATATATTGACTGCCTGCAGCCGTATCTTTGAGTATGCTAAAACAATCCGGATTATTATATGATTTAAATATAGCTGTAATCTCATCGGTCCAAACAGTAGTTAACAAAACATTTAATAGTTGTAGTATCATATTCACTGGCTAAATTGGATTTCCTTAGTCTAAAAATAGATTGAGACTCATATTCAATGAGGCTGTTAATTACGCATGCTTATTAAAACAGATAATAGTTGCGTTTTGTTCTTTATGGTATATTTCTCGATTTAAATATCATTACTTTACTATTATAGTTAAAAGGTACACCGCCATGATGAGTATAAACTTGAATTACTTTTGTATGCGCAACGTCCACGCAGTTGCTGTACGCCTTTTTCCCGCGAACAGGCATAGGTTGTACATGTTTAAGATTGTACTTTCTGTGATTACTTTTAAAAATTCTTATAGCCTATTCATTTATCGCCTCGGTCAATATGTCATCTGCCGATGAATAATATCACATCATATTCAAAGGCACACTAGTCAATAATTGTAAAATGTTTAACAGTATGTCAAGCCATAGGAATCAATAAATTACTACATCATGCCAAGTAAACATCAGAGATACCGCTTTCGGAGGTATAAGATAAATTGCTCTATCTCTTCTTCCGGGCTATGTGTTGAAATTGACTGATTCACCAAGAAGGATAGTTATTGCCCCGTGTTTTTATCTAAAAACAATTATATATTCAAAACGAATACATTTTCAGGAATTGTGGCGTCTAGAATGCAAATAAAATCTAAATCTGTACTAGCATTAGTTTTAAAACGACAAATGTGATATTTAAATCTGTGTTACGGCTCTGTTCTAAAAAGTCAGTCATGCCGCCAAGGAGATAACTACTTAGTTATAGCTCTGTTTATGTCATTATTTCATATACGTCAATTTTTTCTGTTATTTGTTATGTTTTCTGTGTAAGGTATTTATTCATTTTTCTCACTGATGTGCTTCTTATCTGTTACCTAATTTGATTAAAAATAAACGTAATAGAAAAGATACTGAAATACGTTATCTAAAGACAGACTTTCGACAAACGTGATAGTTATTAATAAACATAGTTTTAACATGGTACTAGCAGAAGAGTTATTATAGAAGTATAAAGACGTGGGTCAACAATGATAATACTAGAAAGCTTACATTGCAAAAGATATATAGGATATTAGTAGAACGTGTAGAAAAACAAAGTGTCCGTTTGATTGTGTGTCAAAATTCAGGCAATGTTTGCTAATGATTGCTGTAGATATTCATATATTAAATACATGATCTAGAGCTAACTTAAAGCGCACACGAAGTGGTTTTATTTTTCTATGTAGCATGTCACGACTACAGAATGAGTTATAAGGTATACAAAATGCCAAAAGTCAAACAATTTAATAAACAGGATAAATTTTCATATTTCGAAAGTACGCAAAGTAAGCAAGAAAAAGATATGTGTACACTGTCCTTAAACAGTACGCCAAGTTGGAACCGTCACAGAGGTTTCTTTATAAAATAAACCTATATCCCATAACTAAGGAGCTATCTCCTTGGTCACATGACTACCTCCTTTACAACAGAACTGCCGCAGAACATATATAATAAATTTCCTTTAGAAGCTAAGTTCTGCTTCTGACTTCAGTTTGTATTGCATTAAAGACTTCTATCTACTGAAAAAGTATAAGTTTTGAATCTTTATTGCTGTTTAAATTGACATAGCGACAGGATTTTTTTGTATGATAGAACTGTGCATTTCGACGCTTTATTTGCCATTTTTAAACGTCTCCACAACTACAGTTTCAGTATAATTTAACTGATTTAATTAACGTTTCCTGAAAACTTTAATGAGGTCTTCATGGAATAGCACTCTTCGATTTTCAATTTCAAAAAACATTATGTAATTTTTGTCCCTTAACTTTGGCGACATGCACTAGCTCGAGAGTAGCGATGGAGCAATATTCGAGGGATGATAAAAATAAACGGGACATGTGCTGTCATTTGAAGAATTTTCAGTCACCCATTTATTGATATATGATACATCATCATTTAACAAATTATATAATTATATGATATATTACAGTTTATTGCTGGTGTGATTTCTCCAGCAATCAAGTGAAAAGGATTGAAGTTTGGGTCATTACCGCACTCCTTATATTCATTCAGGCTATGAGTTTGATACTGACATATATATATACACATGTATATAGGCAGTTGATCCACCGCCACCAACAACATATGGAACACTCCTAGGCCTACTTTCAGAATGAGAAAAAAAACTGCTCCGTAAAAGACAAAATGCATGTGACGTAGTCATAGTCAAACTGAAAGTTATACTACGCGCCGAATAGCAGAAAACGAACATGTCATTTACAGCAAAACGTTTTTATTATTTGTTAATATTTTGTTGATTTTGTATCATTTAGAAAACAAATTCCGATTTATCTAATTTTGATCATCTCTGTACCTTTAACCTCCGAAAGAGGTAGTTTTGTTGTTTACCAGACAGGTATATAAAGTAATTACACACGAATATCTTCGTCTTGATCTTCATATAACTTAAGTTTATATTAAATAAATACAAAAAAGTCTCCATAAATTATTCACTTCTATTAAAAACACCATTATTTTGTCTTTTTGTAAAGTACTTTTTTCATTTAGGTCGGTATTACAAGGCAGTAGCTGATGCTAACTCTCCGAAAAAAATATTTTTCGAGGAAGATAATTGCCCAGACGGAACATATCAGCCCGATGAATCTAACTGCATCCATGCATGTGGAAACAAACACAGGAACCTAAAAAACATCTCTGAAAAATACATTGTATATTCTGTTGGTAATTCAAGTCATCCTACCCTAGTTAATTGTAACTATAAACTGGGATACTTCAACGCCAAGGGCATTTTACTACTAAATTACGACGAAAATATATCCGACAATATTTGTCAACAGGATGGAAATGTCAGTTCGTGTCCAGGACAACAATACCACCTTCCAAGTACGACGTTTTGGTATTCATACGCCAAATAATTTTGGCGTATATTAATATGCACCTGGTAGTCCGTCCATACGTCCATCTGTCCGAAATTTCGTGTCCGTTCTGTATTTTGTAACCAATGAAAAGTTATCAAAACTACTTAACGGCATCACCAGAATGGGACGATTGCAGAGCTCAGATTAGAGCTATCTCATGTCATGAATTTCGTGTCCGCTCTGTATCTTTTGAACCGATAGAAAGAAAGAAAACTATTTTTCAAAAGTATTATTTATAAAGAAATGCAAAACACCGATATGGGCTTCCTGATGTCAAAATTGTCCCCGTCCAGAGAATGAGTTGATTTATATAGACATTAAGGAAATCACATTGATCTTTTATTGTGTGAAACTACAGAGCTTAGAGCCTCGATAATTAGCATGCAGTTTTCCCTATTGACATTTACAAAGATTGTACGAATCATGCCTCTTGATTATATATTTATAACTGGTATTAATCATGCCCATTTGGTCAATATTTGTACCGCCTTTGGGATCACGTAGTTAAGGTAGTCTCGTATGAGAAAACACAGTTTAGCCTTATTTAGTGAAACTACAATGTGTTGAGTTTAAATATTTGTCAAGTAGCATTGCCTAGTTGAACGCTACAAAATTTATATAGAAAATGCCCTTTGGATCGGATAAATATTAGCCCAACTCGGGATTTAAATATTTCATACACTGTCAGACTTTTACAAGAAAACTTATTTAAGTCTTATCGTTTAATATTAAGCATGTAGCTTTTCTTTATGAACTTCCACAGAACTAATATTAATTTTAATCATGCCCCTTAAATATAGGCCGGCCAGGGAGTCAACTAACTTACATAAATTTATCCCTCATGTACAGACTCAACGAATCAAAGTCTGCAATTTTCATGTTATTTTGTTGTGATATGCTTTCGGTGGATATTATTAATAAAATGCATTTAAGGCTTATTGTGTGAAACTACAATGCCAAGAGCTAAGATGTTTAGACATTTATGTAGTAAAACCACGTGAACCTTTTCAAAACTGAAGTCAATCATTTCACGGTGGTCAAATATTAGACTTGTTGGTATAAGCAAATGTATATAATCCTAATATTTTTAATTTCTTGAATCAAATTCAATAATTTTGTACATAATTCCCCCCGCCCCCCCCCCCCCCCCCCCCCGAAAAAAAAACAAAAAAACAACAACAAAAAACAAACAAACAAGATTGTGATACTGGAATACCTAACGACCATTATTCAGCTGTGTTTAAAGTTACAAACTGGATCTAAGTAATGAAACACCATACTCGTTTAGTAAAGTGTATTTTACATAAATCATGCTGAACAAATGTTCAAGATATTGTTTTGCTGCGTGGATTTTGATGGTTGTTTTTAATTAAAATACTCAGACGTCAACGCTTACTATATGCCATAGTTATTCATGACGCCATGAAGATATTTTTCTGTCATTTTCCTTTGAAATATCTTCAAATATATACAGATAGGGAATTCTATGTCAATCCCAAATTCAAACAGTGTGACATAACTTGTATCTAACTGTTATACATATGCCTATATTTAGAAGCATAGTATTACGACAAATCATCCGAGGACTTGAGTCCAGAATCATCGATGGTCACATTGACAAACACAGGAACAGTCATTTCCATTGATAAAAGAAAATTCAAGAAATTTCAAATTTGAAATCATATAAATTCATTTCTTTTTGACATAAGTACTGGTATCCCGCGAGCTGAATACCCTCTTAAAAGTTCATAATAGTTGTATCACACTAAGTACACCCCTTTGAAAATCAAAATTTTTGATAAAATTCAACTTCTGAGATAAATCTTATGGGATCATCTATATTCCTAAGTATCTGTTTTTCAACATTTATTTTCTAAAATACTGTCAGTTCGCGTATTTGATGCACTTAAACGAAAGAAGTTTAAAATCATTACTGAAAACTAAGTGGTATTCAGTATTATTTTTATTAAGGACACCTCAAGGTAGCTCCCTCCAAATCTCAAGTTCATTCGTCACTTACTTTGTAACTCGAATACAACTTGACTGAAAAGGTGAGGACTGTCTTAACTGTTAGGCAATTATATGGGATCTACTCATTGAGTGTGACTGTAAGTATCGATTCTGAATACGGGCCACTATGCATAGTCTTAAATATAACATCTTTTTTTTTAGATTACTACAAACGTTATATTAATCATGCCCCTAAGGTCAAAATTGGCCCTGCCCTGGGAGTAACCTGCTTTATGTAGACAGGTATAAGAAAACACATCATGTATTTTTGTGTATAACTACAGTGCTTCTATATTTTGCACATAAAATTGTCTTGTAGACATCTATAAAAGTCCTATAAATAATGCAACGAGGATACAAAATGCCTTCACCTTGGAGGTTTAGAATACACTAAGAATAATTAAGATAAAACATTGTTCAATCACGTTTCCTGATAGGGTTTCTTCCCTAACTAAAAGATTATCTTTTATAACTCAAACAAATTATTTATTTGGGCATAAATATTATTACCGCCTTTGCGGTCCTCTTGTTTATTACTGTTTTTGATCGTTTGTAAAGCAAATTATAGACCCCCCTAACAAAGTCGAGAGAATTGTATACAGGTTTCAAGCTTGTCAGTGTGGGTGTCTGCTAGTCTTTTATCGTTTCTTCTTCCAAACTACTCTAACCTTAAATGTGAATTATATAATTTGCGCTTAAATTGGCTTTAATTGGCTGTTATTAAATGTTGTTATTAATAAATGCATTGTAGTCATTTTTAACCACAGGTCAACTCCATCTTGATCATGACCATAATATGGTATTGACCAATATATTTAAAGTTTTGTTGTAAATGGGTAAATGTCATACACAATTGAACAAAACAATACTCGGTATACAACTGTCATGGTGCTTACCCAAGTTTAACCTTGAGCCCTGGTAATTTGTAAAGACGCTCTAAATTGACGTAACAACGGACTTCGTGATCTTTGGCTTTTTGTTCCCCCACTATAGGGGGGCATTTAGATTTACCCTTGTCCGTCCGTTCCCTTTTTGTGTCGCACGTAGCTCAAAAAGTAATTGACCTAGAATCATGAAACCTTACAGAAATGTTGATCAGCAATGAAGTTGTGCACCTGGGTATTTTCATGTCGATATATTTAGTATTTTTGGAGTTATTGCACTTGACTTAGTAAAAAATTGCAATTTTCAACTTGTATCGCACGTAACTAAAAAAAAAATTTGACCTAGAGTCATGAAACCTTAAAAGAATGTTGTTCAGCATGTGTAGTTGTGCACCTGGGTATTATCTTGTGGAAATCTTTAGTATTTTTCAGAGTTATTGCCCTTGACTAAGTAAAAAATTTCCAATTTTCAACTTGTGTCGCACGTTACTAAAAAGTATTTGACCTAGAGTCATTAAACCTTACAAGAAAGTTGTGAACGTGGGTATTTTCGTTTGGATATTAATAAAAAAATATTATTATTTTTAGAGTTATTGCCCTTGACTTAGTAAAATTTCCAATTTTCAGCTTGTGTCCCACATAACTGAAAAAAGTATTTGGCCTTGAGTCATGAAACCTTACAAGAATGTTGCTCAGCATATGTAGTTATGCACCTGGGTATTTTCGTGTAGATATTTTTAGTATTTTTAGAGTTATGGCCTTGACTTAGTAAACATTTTCAATTTTCAACTTGTGTATCACGTAACAAAAATGTATTTGACCTAGAGTCATGAAACCTTACAAGAATGTTGCTCAGCATGTGTAGTTGTGCACCTGGGTATTTTCGTGTGGATATTTTTAGTATTTTTAGAGTTATTGCCACTGACTTAGTAAAATTTTCCAATTTTCAACTTGTGTCACACGCAACTAAAAAAGTATTTAAACTAGAGTCGTAAAAGCTTACAAGAATTTTGCTCTGTATGTGTAGTTGTGCACCTGGAAATTTTCGTGTGGATATTTCTAGTATTTTTAGAGTTATTGCCCTTGCTTTAGTAAAAATTCCCAATTTTCAACTTGTGTTGCACGAAACTTAAAAAGTTTAGGACCTGTAGGCCTAAAAGTTTACAAGAATGTTGGTCAGAATGTGCAGTTATGCACATTGGGGTTTTCTTGTGGATTTATTCAGTATTTGTAGTATTTGCCCTTTCCTTTATAAAAGAGTTTTAGTTTTCAACTTGGGCACATATAGCCAAAAAACAGTTTGACCTAGAGACATAAGATTGACAAATCGGTGGAGTGTGGGGGCACCCGTGTCCTATGGACACATTTTTAGTTTCTCTCTCCTACTGTCATCTTCTTCTGTTTCTCTACCGGTTCTATATCATCTGTATCATTTTTAAACCAGCGCACGATTTACTGTACTAACATGTGTTGACTTTTTATCATTTTGAAGGTTTCGGTCGGTGAATGCCCCAGGTTTTGCCAAAATGTATAATTCTTCAAAATTTAAGTTATCTCTGATGACGACATCTTGGCGTTAAGTTAATGATTGACCCGTCGCATGCGTAGTGTTGTTTACACCAGTTACCGATGTTGAAATGACAGACAAATTAACAGTGACGTTATTTAAATGTCCGTTCATGTTTAAGCGGAATAAGAAAAAAAACCCTAAAAAAAGTCGAATTTATTGTATTCGATATACTCTTATTCACATTTTACACGATGAACAATATTTACACAAAACAGCTTAGAGTGTCCTCTCCCAGGTCGACGTCGCATTAATTGTTGAATATACATTTATAAATCTTGGGTTACCCCGGGTTGCTGTTACTATGACAAATGAAATCCATATGATACGACCATCTGCAATTCTAACTATATTTTTATGGTACCTATCGATAAGGTAGACATAGAAAACAAATTAGTGTAATTTTTATGACTCTCCTGTGACGCGTTCGGATTTAATACAGTATGGTTACTTATTTTCAAAACATCCTTCGTAGTTAAAATACAGACGCTTAGGGCTGGCGATAGGAATGTATAAGTTAAATGGTCAAAATATTTAATTTTGCTCGAAGATGATGTTATTATTTGATTAATTCTTGGTTATCAAATCCTTTTTTGGTAAATCAACCTAAACGTTGCCTTAGCGTTTATATGACATCACCGTAACACTGTCCATAAAATTGTCACGTTGAACTACTCAATATGGCATTGATCTTAAAATTAACTAGTAAGGTAATGTTATATTCTTGAGTTTGCATAAATGCCATAAATTTGTTACATGATACTCCAGTATAATACTATGATAATTTCTTCTGTTTAAAAGACTGTAAACGTTTAAGCTCAGTTTTAAAGAAGTATACATTCATATATTTCATATTGACCTCCTTTGATTGCTTTTTTTCTTTATTAATTCAAATGCAAACCCTTACAATCACATCATGTATGACAATGTTCATTAGTTCTAGCATTTTTATTTCAAGAGTGTTCTTTGGTTTTAGAATTTTGCGTAATTTTCTGGTAACAACCAGGGATGTTTAAAGATTACCCTCAGAGTGTCTTTCAGTCCGTTTGTCTGTTCGCTCCTAAACACTGTTTCCTAATGTCACTTTTAAAGAACTTGGAACTTTCCAACCATTTTACTTAAAAAAAGAAAACAAAAAGCTAAAATATCAGTTATACATATTAATCCTTAGAAAACTGAATCTTTTGATTATCAGTTGTATAAAAATAATTTCCTTACTAGGCAGGGAAACTTAACACATTACTATAATACAAACAAACTAAGAACTCAAAAATTTAAGTTCATTCATGTCATTTATTTATCAGCTGCATAACTGAATGGCCAATGACCATCCAGTATAATACTATGATAATTTCTTCTGTTTAAAAGACTGTAAATGTTTAAGCTCAGTTTAAAAGAAGTATACATTCATATATTTCATATTGACCTCCTTTGATTGCTTTTTTCTTTATTAATTCAAATGCAAAACCCTTACCGATAAAAGCCTATTGGTTATAGAAACATGTCATTATAACTTTCAAAACATTACACATATGCAAAAATGAACTACATTTGATTAGCATTTATCTTCTGTGAACCCTTTGAAATACAAAAAAATACTTTTTCCGACTGTTCATTTCAATAATGTTGCATAATGTTACAAATTAAATTGTAGACATTTTTAAAAACGTATACCTCTTTTAGTAACAATCCTTTGTCTGACTTTGAATGCGCCAATGTAACCAAGTTTGTTTTAAAATTTCAGATGGCACTTGTGTAGATAAGTGTGATGCTGGGTTTGAAAGGCAATTACCTGACTTTGTATGTACTGAAATGTGAGTGATTATTATCCTACACGTCGTTAAAGATAAATCATTTAAATGTGTATTTTTCATGATTTTGTAATCATTTTATCTAGAGACAAAATGATTCTGTATAAGAATTTGAAACATAAAATGCGGTTATTTAATAAATTGTTGAACATAAATATATATAGGTGTATATAATCTTACCTTAGCAAAAGACTGTAAAACTATTAGAATTATTTTTTTCACAATACCATTCTCTGCGTATCCTTAATTAATTCAGTAATGTATCTGTATAGCAATTCACGTTGTCTGTGTGTTATTCATTCATATTGGCGAAAGTTAAATAACAATTTAAATTCATTTATCTAGTATTTATTTTAAAGAGAACGGCTGATAACGAGAAAGGATTCGGGGTATCAAAAAGTCCCTGACCAAGGTACAAACAAGGATGCGGTGGATCAAAAAGCCCCTTTCATAGGTACGAATCATAACATACTTTTAAAGTATAGTCTCTCAAGACATACAATATGATTATTTTATATGTTAATAAATATTATAACCATAAAAATCTCGTATGCGTATGTACATTGTGACTCTGCATGTCAAACAACAATAATTATTACCGCTTTGGGTGTATGTACAATATACAACTATATAGTATATTATATATATAATATATTATTTATATCTAATTTATAGGAATTTCAAACTATATCATAATTGAACATTTTGTTTTAAAAAACAATTTAGATTAAAAATTGAGCTTTAAGGAATTTATTGTTTTATTTTATACTTTTGCGTGGATTACTGATTTATTCGTGAAACTTATATTTGATAATTTTACAGTGAATTTAAAATGTTATCAAAAAAACTTCACACCTCTCAACGACACAACTTTTAAAAATGGCGACCGCTTATATTACACAACGCCCGGTCTAATCGCCGTAAGAAGCGGACAAAGTCGATTGATGTGACTTTTTCTTCTACTAGAATTGTTTGTTTTTATTATTAAAACAAGCGCTTATTCATATTTTTTAATGAAATAAACAATATAATCACCATTTAACGTTGATTGTCGAACTTATTTTTCAGCCTAAGACTCTGTATTCATGAGGAATTTGTCTGAAATTGAGGCTACCAGTGGGGAAAACAGAAGTTAAAATTGAGGCATTTTCATTTAAACTTGTTTTTAAGCATACAATCAAAAGAAAATTTGTTTGTTTGTGTGTAAAATGTAATTTTATTTCATCTCGTGAACATTAAAAACAGAATTCTAACTCGTGGCTACGCCAGTCCTGAGAATACTGTTTTTTAAGCTCACTCGATGAAATAAAATTTCATGTTACACACAAACAAGCAATATCCTCTTTATATTTTAATTTATGAGGCGCTTAAGTGTTGAAGTATACTATGACATCAAATGTAAGTAACACTTGGTTGAACGTTTCAGTCAGTTGTCTAAAATACCGCTTTTCGTCCATGTATATTTCAGATACAGTGCGTACGTGCATTGTGCGTTTTATAATCATAAAAGCGTTTCCTACAGTGAAACTTGCCACTGGCTGTCCTGAAAAAGATACACCCAGCGCTAAAATTGGGCAGAAAAGCAGCCCCTTACGTACTATTATATAGTATCAAACGATAAACTAAAACAGAATATATACTTAGATAAATGTGCAAAAGAGGTCCGGAATGTTATATTTGTCCATTTTACAAATTGTTCAGCTACGTTATTTTCAGAACGCTTTTTTTACTAAACATATATAATGACGTACGTCACAGGCAAAAGTTTCGGACATCGGAAGAAAAAAATGACCAAAATAAAAAAAACATGTGTTGACCTTGAATGTGTCAAACACAAAAAAAACAACAACCCCCCCCAAAAAAAAAAAAAACAATGTGAAATATGACCCCCTAAAAATATACTATGACTAAAGAAAAGCCCTGAAAATCCAGATTCGAGCCAGCGAGCAAGGGGTTTTTCACGGGTCGTTGTGAAAACAATTGTCCAGACAATTAAAAAAAAACATTTATTGATATTTCACGTTTGTATGAAACTTCGAGACAAACCAAAATTCTCTAGCCTTTCCCGTTCATTACATTTCTAAAAGGAAACGAGCGCAGTCGTGATAAAATTCCAATGTAGACAAAATTGAAAATTGTAAGCGAAACAATAATATCCGAGAAATCCCAAACATGTTGGCCAATCAGAAGACTCGTTACAAAATACCGAACAACTGATTTTCAGTGGCGTTTAGAGAGCAATCGAAAGACCTTGGATAAATCTCGCGTGTATCAGATCTTACTGATGGTTGTGATATAAGTGATATTTTGATATTGAGGTGAACATTAAGTAGAATTTGTTGTTTGTTAAAGCAAAAACTCATTCAGCTATTAGGCTACTGTCTTATTGAGATGTCAAAACGTTTACAAATAGATATTCAAATAGATTTATTCGGATAAATTAGTAAAGCTAATTTTATTATATGTGAGTTCTTGGGCCATGGCAACAAAGCTTTACTAGATAAAGTTCAACTGAAATATCTAAAACATATACATGTATTCTGTATTCAATCAAGCACACCCAACTTACTTTATTGTATACTGTGACATGGATGTCAAGTATTTAAATCTGTAATGAATACAGATACAAAACATTATGATTTGTACATTTGTTAAGGAATTATTTCAAAAAGTGATGATAGATAATAATGTAATCTGATGTAATTCTTATAATTAAACCACAGTGTGTGCCTTGTTATAAAAATTCATCGCATGTTTAAAGTCTTCGCATCAATTACCATGTAAGTGAGGAGTTTTTTAGATTATGTAGTTCATGACGGATCTCTCTAACAAAGCATGTATTGGTACGATTATTGTTAATTAATATAAAACATATGATATGTCACAGATTGAAATTACAGGTTAATATCAGCTGTGGATTTAAACGTAAACATCGTCCATCTATGGGTGAATTACACAAAATAATGCTGAGTAGCAAATTGAAATCATCTTGTTCGGTCGTAAATGAACTCGACCAAGCCGATCATCTCGGTCACAAGCTTACTGTATCGGTTCAAATAATCCTTATGGTCTATGAAAAAATTATCAACAGAGTTTTATGACAAAATACAAATGAAAACACTAGTGTGTATTAATCACTATTACGTAGGGTAATACTTTAACAGAATGGTTGGTGCTTTAAACATATAGATACCTTTCTACATGAGCTGTGTTGTCCTATACACTTACGTTTTTGTTTTAGCAGAGACTGTACAATTGGTATCATCCATAGACAGGGTTTCTATGGTTTCATTCAAGCATCACTGGGGTCAGATTACACCGTACCAGGAATAAGTGGGTGTAAATTTATTTAAAGCACCAAATTATAAGCTTACAGGAATGCTACGCCAATAAATCAAAGTGACCAGCAAGATTCAAATGCCACAATGATAAGGTCAAGTCAAAGTTAGCTTCTTTAACCTTTTAAATTAAAGGTGGCCCGATATCTAAGTTGGTTACACCACTGATTATCACTCCTGAAGTCCCGGGTTCAATCATGGGTTACACCCTTGGGATTTTTCATAGACACTTTCAGTGTTTCCCACCTACCTAGAGGTGTACTGGTAAGAAATCCAGGTAATCCTCGCATGTATAAGTGGTTTATGCATGGCATGTAAAAGAACCAAGGGGTCTATTCAAGAGCTCGGGACTGGTTCCCGGATTATCTTGTATAACATAGCTGTCTCTCAATTCAATTAAGTGTATACCTGCTTAGTGTTATATTAAACGATTTTGAAGCAGTGTGATTAAGATGTAGATGTATATTTCCAAATAATGTAAAACCAACAAAAACATGTTTCTATCATAATCATCTATAGACCTTTAATCAAATTTCCACTTGGCAGGTCATTACAGTTAGGTAATATACATCACTTATGAAGAAAGAAACAAAACATCTCCACTAAGACCTGGAAATACTATATTCCCAGCTTAGAAATGGGTTTCATTATGACATTGCCCATCTTCTCTTCGCAATATTCTTTAACAATCATTTCTGAGGGGTACATATATACCCGTCAAATACCAAATATTAAAATAAAGCTTCTTTCAAATATATCGAAACACAAATCACCAAAACAGTTGTACAAACACTCATTTTATCAATAATTAATTTTATTAATCTCAAGTTAGTAATTTACTGTTTATTATCTTTCACTCCTTTTTCTTGCTGACAATTTGGGCGGCCCAAAATGTAATTTTAAATAGCTATATATACAACTCAAAATTTGCTACGGATCACCTTTTTGACATTGCATATTTCAGTCCTATTATCATCATATAAAAATCATATTTTCGCTAACGATACAGCGGTACGGTGACCTAATAATCGTGTACTTAAGTTATCGATTTGTCATGTACATCTTGCACGATAAGCACGTGGAAAAGCATACCAATAGAAATTTGGTGTTTTATGGACATGTGCTTTCACTAAAACGTGTACAAGCAGCAAGACTTCTCTCGTTTTATTGTTAAACTGTGTTCGAAATTTGCAAACTATGGCAAATCGACAGGTTACACGTTGTCATAGTGAAGATAAGATGAACAGGGTAATTAAAATGTTGGAGGCTGGCCATAGACAAAGGCACGAAGCCATGTCCTTGGGATGTGGAACCGATTCCAAATGACAGGAAATGTCTTGCAGGACCACGCCGGAGGTCGGGAACGTTCAACGACTTTAACCTAGGACCGATTTATCGTCATTCAGGCCAGGCGCCAATGGCTCTCGACGCTACGACCTTACGTAAAGACTTCCAGGATGCAACTGGTGTACGTGTAAACACACACAATGTTAGAAACAGGTTGCATGATGCTGGGTTGAGGTCACAGAGGTCAGCAATTCGCATTCCTTTGACACAACGCCATATTCAAGAGCGTTTGCAAATGGCGCAGACTTATGTCATATGGATATTTAATGATTTGACCCGGTCCTCTTCACTGAGTCAAGTTTTTGTGTTGACTTTACGGACAGACGGGCTAGGGTTTGGAGAAGTCCAAATGAACGCTTAGCTTCAGCATGCGTTGCAAAACACGACCGTTTTGGTGGGGTTCAATCATTGTGTGGGTGGGAATGAGCGCTAAGGGGAAAAAGAACCTACACATCATTGGAGACGGTACACTGATGGCAGAAAGGCACGTCAATGAAATCTAAGACATCCATGCACGCACGTACGCTGGCGCACTCGGCCCTTTTTCATTCTTATGGATGACAACGCCCTTTCACACAGAGCCCACATCACAAACCGATATCTTGAGGAGGCAACTATAGTCCGCATGGATTGGCCAGCGAGGTCCCCTGATTTAAATCCAATTGAGCATGCTTCGGATATGCTGTAGAAAACCATTTCTTCTCGCCACGTCCACCCAACAACACTTCAGGAGCTAAGACATGCCGTCATAGAGGAATGCGTGCAGATTCCTTATTACAAGGTCCGCAGGCTCATCAGCAGCATGAGGCGGCGACGCCAGGCGGTAATCAATGCCAGCGGATACCATACTCGGTATTAAACACCCTACGCTAACCATTTTCCGCAACAGGCTCACGTCTAGGAACACTTCCATTGTCATTATGTTCATAAAAATCAATTCCTAACTAATTATATTCAAGTCCTTGTAATCAATTGTCACATTTAGTACAAATACACAAAAGTAACGCACTGTACTTAGCAATTTGAGTAGTATATATCAAAGTATTCAATAAAATTCTAAGGCTCGAGTGAATGACACCCCGAAATTTTATCCCTTACAGGTATGAAAGGAGAATATGATAGGTCATGGAATGTGCTGGCCGGCCAGTCTTATATTTTTGGTTTTCCTTTGCGTAAAATATCTTATTTTTACGTTCGCCGCTATGACTATCATTAATTTCCTAAAGACTCTTCCATTTATGTTATTCTTGTTTACGCCGAAAACGGTGTAGAACTAATAGAACCGCTTACACATCTTCTCCCCTAAATAGTGAACAGTTCTGACACGTGACATACTCCCCCACTATATTGAAATTCGTCCTCGAATTTCTAATGTGTAAAGAGAACAATGTGAAGTTGAACTCGGAGCTTATACCATCACGGTCCCATGTTGGGCGCCAAATGTCACAAGGTGAGAAAAATGTGCAGCCTGACCGGGACTCGAACGCGGGACCCTCGGAATACCGTACCGCGGCTCTACCGGTCGCTTACACATCTTCTCCCCTAAATAATGAACAGATCTGAACCGTGACACTTAAGGTATCTAACATAATTTTACACTTAAAACCTTGGGCGTATATGTAAAACATATTTTTTTTCAGAAGTGCGCTTGCAGAGGCCGTACCCGTTGTGTGGTTAGGGCAAAAGTACGCACTTTTTAGCCAGACATTTTTGTTGAAATTTATTTGATAAGGACATTTGATATTTATTCTAAATACCTAGTGTCAAGCTATCATGAAGTCAAATCGGTAAAATATCGCGGCCTTAACTTGTTAATGATACTGTTTTGAACCTTCTAATACACTGAACGTTTAGAACCGTTTTATTTTGCATGCTTTCTAGCGTTTTAAGGGGCGCTTTTATGGCTTAGCGTTTATCGTCTTGCCAACATATGTATATTTTGTTCGTTAAAGCGTGCGTGTAACATTCCTTAAATGTAAACGTGTGTATGTGTTTTTCTGAACATGCATTTTTCCGCTTAAACCGAAACGTTCATCCTATTGTAAATTATTACCTTTTAATTTGCTTTTGTTGTTTTTATTAGTATAATTAGTATTCATTTTTTATTGATGGATTGTTCTTTTATTTACTTTCATGTTTACAGTCGCCGGCATTATAATATCGGTTGTCAGTGCTGTGACTCTTGGTCTTTGTCTACTAGTATATAAATGTAAGTTGTGTTTTTTTTTTCATGTATAAATCTGACGATATATAAAGCAAATAAAAACGTTCATTTATATTAATCTTAGAAAATATATAACTGATGGTATCTTTGTTGCCTCAATAGCCATGTGTTAGCGTATACAACTGTAACAAGACAAGGTCCATAGTTTATGTAATACAAAAAAACAAACACATTTTATTTTATTAGTCCCCTACCGGTTTAACCGGAGGGGACTTTAGGTTTACCCTCCGTCCGTCTGTCCGTCCGTCTGTCCGTCCGTCCGTCTGTCTGTCAGTCCGTCCGTCCACAAAACTGGATCCCGCAATAACGCAAAAAGTACTGAAAATATTTTTATGAAACTTGATATATGGGTAGATGGCAGTCTGGAAATTATGCACATCTTTTTTTTCTTCCTATGTTGATAATTCTGGTTGCTATGGCAACAAATAGCCTGAATTTCATGATTTCTGATTTAAATTTTTCAGCTTTTTCACTATAAGTTCTTTATTTCTTAAGGTGTTTACATCAAACTTTGAATATAAGTTTCTGGTCATCAACCACATCATATGTGACAAGGTTTACAACTCTAGCACAAAAATAATCAGTATTACATCCCTTGAAATTTTTATGAAAAAAAAGTTGTCTTTTTTAAATAACTTCTTTATTTCCTAATGTATCTACTTCAAACTTCATATATATGTTTCTTATTATCACTCAACATTTTTGAGAAGGTTAAATACTCTAGCAAGACTATTTCAAGAATTATGTCCCCCTTGAACTAAATTTTTTTTCGAGAAATTGATATTTTTCACTCCAACTTCTTCATTCCTTATAGGATTTACTTTAAAATCCCACATAGTAATAATATGACCCTTATTCCCGATGCGACTCACTTAGCGTTCATCACAATCCTACAAACCCTAAATGATTTAGCTGGCATATTATATTTATTGCCAGAAATTTAATAGCCGAGAGATAGGATGCAATAATTGAGTTATTTCCAACTAGCAAACATATGATAAAGTCCTTGATAACAGAATTATTGTTCTTCAAGAACGGCTACTGTGTCCAAGAATGTAGAACAGTCATTTCTATCCTTAGAGTTTTAAATATTACCCCATGAAATTGAATAAAATTAGATAACAGAACTGCTAATATAATATATTGTACAACCTATTTAAAAGTACAATGCGATTTTATATGTTGTTTTCCTACCACTTGACTGCAATGATATGAGCATGCACAGAAACAATGTAAGAAAGATTATCAATCATTTAAGGAAAGAAATAAATAAACTGTAGATATCTTTTTTAACAGATAGACGCCATCCAAATATTGTCAAAGAAGACGATTCACTTATACTCGAAGTTGTGTCCACAAAAATTGACAAAGGTCAGGTTTGATATATTCATTTAAATATGATATGTACTTACTAATGTCATTTTAATTTTAGTCTTTGGCGGAGAAGGAGTTTGGACTAAATAACACACAAAAAGGTATTTAATCAAGAATGTTTTAAAGTTTGCAAACTATTATGAAACAAAGAAAAACCTCAACATACAATGTATGTTTGATTGACACAAGCGTGTGTCTCCAATGCAACACAGCAAATATCTTAGTGCCAGATATAAGATATTTTGAAAGTGTGTGTTTTTGTTCTTCATTTTCCTTAATAATGTCTTCATTATATTACTTTTTCTAATTTTCTGGTGTCTGTGTCCTTTGTTATCAATGTATTTTAAAATAAGCAGGAACAAAACAATGTTTTTAATTTCAATTTGTGATTACTAATTAATTTCGATACTTTTATTTAAAATAAACTGAATGTAGATTTGTAGACTTAACACATAAAATTATTAAAATGAATCTGATGTTGGCACAGAAATCTTTGCAAAACAAGGTTGGAAAACAACAAAAATGTGACGTTTTTTTCAAAATCTCTTAATAATGTCTTTGTGAAATTAATGTTCTATTATTTTGCTGTTGTTTGATGTATATGTTTTTGTTACCGATGTATTATAAAATAAACATGAACAATCCTATGTTTTTGTATATTAATGTGTGATTACTAAATTATGTCTATTGTCTATATCTTGATAAGAAACAAACTGCATTACAGATGGAACAAATGAAACAGAAACTGATGTTGACGCTATACCTGTATATGAACTTTGCGAAAAAGGTTGGAAAACAAGTTTTTGTTGTATTGTCTATTTTAAAAGAAATACCTATTGTCATTTAATATGTATAAATTAGATATATTACTAATGAGTTTATGGTGCCTGAAGACAATAAAATATAGGGATATTCCGAATATCTTGTACAAATACTGAAACAAATACCATGTGAAGTACTAGTAAATGTAAACGATATAAAGCAAATGCAAATTATTATCAATTATCAATTTAAGCATGTGTATCTTTACTGGCTCAACTTCAGAATTTATTATTTTTTAAACATCAGACCTTTTAAATTCTTTGATATCTAAAATATTTCTCATTGTGTGAGTAATATACCTGAATGCTTCTCTCGGTGATATTTTCATGGTTAATTGTATGATTTATACCTTTGGTACTGAAAGGAGGATAATTTGAGCATGTTTGTTTCCTTTTTATAGCTTTAATGTGTTTCCTACAAACAATATTGTTGACGTATTGACTGTCGTTTTTACAGGCCAAAACAATCAAAACAGTGAAAATGAAGATGATGATGATAATGCTGAAACAAAACTACTTCAACACCATGAAACTTATACACACATTGCTGTTATATCTCCTGTTGAATCAAAGATCAATGGTCTGTCACATTTCATATCTTATGATTTATCTATTATTATGTGTTCTTGATGTTTTTTGTTTTATCATTTGTGTCAGAATTCATAAAAGACCTTAAGATGATTCTTAACATTATCACGTGTTAATGCATTTTTCATAATATGTAATGTTAGCTCCAAAATATCATTGTTTTATTTCTAACATCATGTGTAATCATTAAAATTTGACCATAAATTAATTTTAAAGTCAATAATTAATAACCTATATGCTTGTTTAAAGATTACAAAGAGATAAGACATTTAGAAACAAGATTACAACAAAGAACAAGGGAAAGTGTTCAGGGAGCTGGAGATTCTGAGATAACACAGGGTAAAACTGATGAAAATATTTTTATGGATAAATAAAGTTAAGAACTAGACACAATAGTTTTAAATGTCCAACAAATGTGATCTAAATTAAAATACCAATAAGAAAGGAATAAAAAAAAACACGTGCTCTATTTACATTCGCAAAGAAAATAGAAAAACTAGTCTCATTATTGGAAGATCATTGCTGCTGCATTTTGCTATAAAACATTATTAATAGAATTTGCAGAATACAGTGTTTTTTTTTGTGTTTTTTTTCTTTTTATTTGAAAGTCAAGTGGCAGTACTGTATTTTATTAGTCTTTTAAACATGTTTATTTCTCTTAAATTTAAAAGCGAGAAAGAAACACTCATACAGTTTCTGTTATCAATTTTTCATGTAGCAAAGGACCAAGAAAACAACACACACGAGCTTCAGTTAAGAGAAGGGGTAGAGAAACAAACATTGTCTCTCAAAGTGCTAGGTGAGGGTTAATTTTATATTATTTATTGTTTGTTTAAAAATGAGATTTTAAACAATTGGACTTTGTTAATTTTCTGTAAACTATTAGATGTTTAGATGCCGAGTCGTTAAGGTCTTTATCTTCACACGTCGGTGGCTATACTCAGGTGCCTTTTCTAGCGGAAGGACATCTGAGGTATTCCTCCACCATTAAAGCTTGAAAGTCGCCATATAACCTATAATGTGTTTGTGCGACGTAAAATCCAACGTGTTTATAACGGAGATGTAAATAATTGCCGTTAAAGATGTAATAATACAAAACTAATTGAATTTTATAGACTTTATATCATTTAGATATATAACTGCGTTGGACGGTTCTGATGTTTACGGAAATGAAATAAAAGAAAAAAAGAAGCTACAAATTACCTTTTTTACAATAATTAAAAATATCAAAGGACTCGTTTCTGTTGTGACAACCAGCTGAGATAAACGCCATATCCTAGGTAATTTACGATTTTGACACGTTTTGAATAGCCTTTACGTTTTTATTTATTATGATTTTGTTCTATTGTTATCTTTTCAATTCACTGATTTTCAAATTCTGTTGCATATTTTGCCATTTTTAAATACACAAAACGGACAATTTATTTCACAGTTTAGGAACGAGCGTGCACCCGAGTAGAGTGTAGCATATAGTATCATACTGACAGCAAGTTATTTAGAAGTCTCACTTATAATTTATAAGTAAAACTGTTCTCCAGCAGTTACTTTCAGCATTCTTCCCTTGGCTCTAGCTTCATTTCATGCAGCAAACAAAAGACAACAAATATGTATATTTAACATTAAAAGAAGAAATACAAGTCCTCCAAAAATACTAAATACAATTAATGATAAGGACAAACTAAAAATCCAGTATTTGATATATTCATCCTTGGTGATTTCAACTCGATCCCTGTGGCTGAGTTGTTGTCTATAATGCTTGAGGTATCAAAATTGTAACCACCGTTTATCCTTGCGTTATCGTTAAAGGCGACTAAATTGGTTTTTATAAATGTAGTATTTGCATTTCTTAGCTCTAGCATGTGTGGTGGTTTTGACTCCTGGTGTTGCTTTGAAAGTATTTTACACTCGAGAGTTAGCCAACATTATCTTTCATGTTTCTGTGCCATATGTTGGTGCGCCGTAAAACCAAGCAAACAAACAAATTTTAATTCTATTAGTTCATTTGTGTTTTAATTACGAATTCAAAATTAAATTACTTTTTAAGACAGTATTATCAATACTTTAAAACACATTAATCAATAAAAAATAAAATATGATAAAATTTAAACAGTTAAATACATGTACTCAAATTTTTTTTTTTTCAATAACAGGTTTCATCAACTTTAAGTTGTTTACAATGCACATTATATTATGTTTTTTTTTTTACAAAATAACATTTATCTTTTTGTTATAAAAGGGGCTTATAAAGAATATCGTTCTATTTGTAGTAATATCAGCTGATTAGCTAGTTTATAATGTATGCACATTGCGCATGCTCAATAACATGTCTAGCCAGTACCTCGATGGTAGGGATTTTAGAAGAATAAATTTACATCTTGTAGAGTATACACGTGTTTGTGTTATATCACTATTTTGTGAAGTCTACTTGATTAATATAACTCCCAACAACAAAATACTATTGATGTTATTCATTAAAGCAGCTGACATCCTGAAGATAAAATGCGTCTTGCTGATGTTTCAAAATCCCCTCTCAAAAACATAATATTGTTGAAAGAAATCGAAATGACACTTCAAAATATTCATATTTTAACATTATTGCTCTGAAAACAAACAGTTCGCTCTTCCACCAACGGGAAATACCTTCTTTTATTATACCACGGAATTCTTTCATCCGGGTTTTGTTCTAGTATCAGGTGGTCGTACAGGACAATATCGTGACCTGTGCTCCGGAACGCACGGAATCCGGGATTTTATCAAACATATAGGGATACGAATAACTGCTTTTGTTTTTATATTTGTAGTAATTCATGGCACTAAAATTATTAATTGATTAATTATTTTATTTATATGATGACCAATTAATCGATTTAACCTTAAGCTTGAAATGTGATAGGGGCCTACTAAATGACAAAAAATTGATAAACGATCCCGGACATACCGGATACCGAGATTTTTTTCGGACCTCTGTTGTGAACGTGACGGCGTTAAATGAATTATCTTCTTTTATTGGCGTCCGCGCCGAAGCGCGGCGCCCTTTATGGAATGAAATCAGATTTGTGAAAGGGCGACAGCAACTTCTCGAGCCTTTTAGTCGGTCATAATAAAAGCCGATCATTCCGATCGGTATGAGGGTGCTTGATTATTATTAATTAAAAATGAAATGTCGCGATATGTACAATGAAAAGCGAACTGGAGAATTTCGCAATGCAAACATTTTCAAATGAAATAACCTTTTCCGTCTCTTCGGGTTTTTCTTATTTATTATTTTGTAGTACACAGTGGGTTATTATGGTATGTTAAAATAGAATGATGAGTTGATGACCTAAACATTCCGAAAATCTATTTATAGAGGGATGTACTGCTATCGGTAATTCCCGGTCTCTCCCCGGGATTTACTAGTTTGTTTGTTTGGATTTTTACGGCACGTCAACACATAACTGGCCACATCGTGCCGAATGCCATAATAGGCCCAAAACATCATGTAAAAAATTGTAAATGACAATAGAAACGAGCCAATCAGATCCCAGAACACAAGCTCATCTCCTTCAAACAACCAATCATGTTTTTTGATGGAATTGCACCAAAAAGCTCCCCGAGCGAATTTACAGAACAAAATCTATTACGGGCCCGTGAAAAATCATGACATTCAAGAAGAAAATGCTTGACAGCAAAATTTTCACTACAACCCACACAGAAAGGGGCACTGTCATTTGTGAGGAGATAAGAGTGGGCAACTTTAGCGTGTCCAACCCGGCATCGAAGAAGAACTGTTCGATCACGGCGGCCTGACAGAGACAGAGATGGTGACACACCAAGAGATGGGCCCATATCGTGAAGCCCATCAAAAACGGCATTGTCCCAATTTGCCCTCCATTCAGCCGACACGAGTCCATTTATAGCCGGTCCAAAACCACAAGCAGGCAACAACAAGTCAGCCCTTTGAAAATTCAATGATTGTTTAGCCAAAGCATCCACCCCTTCACCTCCTCGCACTCCCACACGGCCCGGAATCCAATATAACCTAACACACCTCGTCCCTAGTACATCATGAAATCGTAAAAGAAGCCTCCCCACCATGATATTGTCAGATTTCCCATTTTTAATGGATACCAAAACAGAAAGCGAGTCAGAAAATATCACAAACCCATCGTGGGCACGCTGTGCTATGTATGACAATGCTAAATCGATAGCCCCCGCTTCAGCAGCAAAAACCGATGCACCATCTGGCAACCTCACACCAGATGCAAAACTATTCTCAAACACAGCCGCACCCACCCTGCAACCCTCCCCCGAACCGTCCGTACAAATATGTATAAAATCTTCATGTTCCCCCCCCCCAACTGCTAGAAACTTCTCCCCGAAATATTCAGGTGAATCCGATGCCCCTCCCATACTTGAAAGGCCAACATCCATTTCCGGGGAATCACAAGTCCAAGGTGGAACATCCCCATCGTCATCCTGAAGGACACTGTCTGGATCAATCCTAAGTTTATCTAAATCATCCCCCAAACGAAGGCCCAATGGTCCAACCACCTTTGGCCTGTTAACAAATTTTTCAGCACAACTTGGCTTGAAAACAATACTTTTAGCTGGATCCCTCCTACTAGATGAAACTCCAGCTGCATATTGAAGTGCCAGCCCCCCACGACGAAGACAAAGCGATGGCTCCCCAGCCTTCGCATACAGACCCTCCACAGGTGAGGCGCGAAAAGCACCTAAAGCCAAACGCAAACCCTGGTGATGCATGGCATCCAGCATTTGAAGATATGACCCTCCCGCAGACCCATACACCACAGAACCACAATCTAACCCTGATCGGACAAGACCCCTGCATAACCTCAGCAATGCGGAAGAATTTGATCCCCAACCTGTGCCCGATAAGACCCCAAGCAAATCCAAAGCCTTCAGGCATTTAGCCTTCAAATGCCCAATATGTGGTACAAAAGAAAGTTTTTCATCAAATATAACTCCCAGAAACCTAGCTTCATCAACCACTGGAATTCCAGAACCAGACATGCAAAGTTCAGGGTCACCATGCTGCCCTCGCAGTCGGCAGAAATGAACACATTGAGCCCCTGACCCTGAAAACCCAAACCCACCCTCCACTGCCCACCTCTGAACCCCATCCAAATCCTGCTGAAGCCGCCGTTCAACTGCTCCCACACCCCCCGATCGATAGCAGATAAGAAAATCGTCTACATATAGAGAACAACCTATGCCCGGCGCAAGAGCGCGAGCAATATTGCTCATTTTAAGGCCAAAAAGTGTAACAGAAAGCATGCTTCCTTGAGGAACACCCTGCTCCCGCTGGTGGTCCCGAGAAAAAGCTGAACCAAGTCCCACTTCAAAGTGCCTATCGTTCAAAAATCCAGATATGAAAAGAGGAAGTCCGCCATCAAGTCCAGCATCCCCCAGATCCTCTAGGACACCACACCTCCAAGCAGTGTCGCAAGCCCTCCCAAGATCAAAGAAAACCGATACCAGGTGTTGTCCACCCACAAAGGCCTCTCCAACAAAAGTCTCAAGTCGTACAAGATGATCGTTTGTACTTCGCTGTTTACGAAAACCTGACTGAAAATTAGTGATAATTCCTAGTGACCGGCGAATAGTATCAAACGTTTATTGTCCGGTCTCTCCCGGTTTTGGAGTAGATGTTTGATATCGTTACAGAACAGAACAAATATTTTACAGATAAAAAAACTTTTTTCTAAAATGAATGTTTGTCACTTAGTTTGGTTACAATAATTTATAAACATAGATCAACTCTCAAATTTATTGATTATTATTATACATAAACATACAATTCGAAAAAAAAAAACGTACAACAACAACAATAGCATGTTTAATTTTATCTATATGAGATAAAAACAATAAATATGTACAATAATTCAGAAAAAGGTACATTTTTATGGTATTTATATGACACTATCAACTTTTAAACATTTTATTTAATTTGTTATTGATTCGTGTTTAGTAAAGATGCCGAGGAATTATTCAAAGTTTCAAATTAGATTTTATGAATTATTTAATTGATTGATAATTTAAAAAAATGATAAAGAAAAATACAAATGTACATGTACATGGTTAAGAATAAACAATATTATATATTGAAAGATTAACCATAATTTACTGACTTTTTCTAGTTAAGGTTTGACTTATAATCGTCGGTCAATATGACAATTGAATTCCTAAATTTTTTTTACAATTTTAATAAAAAAAGAGTAGTAAACGTAAAAAACTCAGTATTAAAATAGCACATAAAACACAAAAAAGAGAGGAAAACAATATTAATAAAATCTTTATTTTTTATATTAAAATAGATATTACAATTATTGTATAATAAACAATTATGCTCAACATGATCAACATGGTAATATAACCAGTGTCATATTTTTACTAAGTGTGAACAGATACCTTAAGAGGGGGTCTTCGCTTATATTGATAACATAATAAGGGACAATTACACAAGTGTGGTGTTGATCATGCGTTACACATATGATTGTATACATGTATATCCGTTGCTATTAATAATCATGATCATAAAGAAATAACAAGTAATATTCTAATCTCTAGCATGCAAATCAAAGTTCATAATGAACAATGTCTTTCGTCCGTTCATTCTGGTAAAAACCAATTAACCATTGAAAAGTTTATAAGAATATCTTGTCATCATATGTCTACTAGTTCATCTTCACTTCTGCATTTCTTGCTTGGATTGCATCAATGCTTTTCTTGTTTTTTTATTGGCTACTGTGTTAGTAATGACGTAGTAGATAATGGAAAAGAAAACCCGATATATTAACGCTTTTGTCAACATTCTTTCTTGAATCAAGGTGTCAGTAATGATGGATTTATACAATAAACCTAACTAGATTAGTATTTACTGTTAACTTGAAATTTTATTTCATTTTTTTCCCATTTTACCATCTGGGGGTCAGTGGCTTTAAGAACTACAAATATTTTTACATTATATAAATAACACATGGGTTTGTGGGTAACAGTAAAAATATCATCCCGAGGAAAATACTGTTACCCGAGGCGTAGCCGAGGGTAACAGTATTATTACGAGGGATGCTATTTTTACTGTTACTCACAAACCCATGTGCTATTTACTTTATTACCCCGAACAAAAATACTATGATGATCTGAAATTGTCAACTTAATCTAACTGTAACAAAAATAAGCAATGAGTAACAATAACTAAACTGTCCTTACCTTTTAAGTTTTAAGTGTACTTTAGGCCTACTTGAGAAGTTTTCTTTTTCTTTTATTCTTTAAGCAAGTGATAATATCTACAAAATCATAAACATACAATAAGCTAGGTTTTATTTAGAAAACAAATCACTAACACATTAACACGTTTATGATCTGTGAAACCTGATCCTTCTGTTTCCAGAATATTCTTAGCATGTTTTTTGACAAAATAACGATGCTATCCTATGCCTGTCCACCATATCTGTAACTTTTCACTAAATAATCCTTTGTTGCGTGCTTAAATCGTATGCATGTTCCTGTTTGACACATAATTATTTACATTGCAATTACTTCCGTTGAAAACAGATGTTCACTTTTTGACTATTCAACAAAAAGATATTTTATACGCGAAAAGCTCAACAGGGTGCGAACAACTAAATTTTATGAGGGTCATAGTTACTCCAGAGAAGAAATTGATGTCCTGTCGGGGTTTAACGTCGAAAATAAGAATGAATCGAGAAAAAAATGGCGGCCATTTTATTTCATTTTATTTAGAAAATAGACCACGTGACCAGATTTTATACTGTTAAAATACTGTTACCTGTGTAACAGTACAAAATTCTTAGTCACGTGGTACACTTGCATTAACAGTAAAAATAACTCCCAGAGGCCTATGGGAAATTAGCATTACGAAAAAAGTGAGGGGTAATAAAAAAAAGTACATCTTCTTAAGAGAAAGTGCCAAAATATTTCCTTATTATGTTTAGAGAAACTTCTTTCATGCGAGAGAATGGACAGATAAGAGCGCTCTGTGCCGAGATTACTTAATTCTGACTGTCACATAATCGCAGTTTAAGGAGCTTCTCACCTCACTTAAAACATGTTTCCTATTGTATTGACAATGGACAGTTGTTTCAATCCATGCATTCCTTGCAAAGGTTGAAAATTATTTCCCTCCATTATCAACTTGAAATAACTTGTTTTTTGAGTGAGAAAAAGAGATAAAAATTCCATGCTTTACTGTCTCATTTTGTGTGTATGAAACAATCACTATCGGTTATATGGTTGGGACTATAAAACATATCCAATATGGAATAATAAAGTAAAAGAATGTATATTTTTGTGCCCCTATAGGGGGGTTGGGGGGGGGGTTAGATTTACCATTGTTATTAATCACTTCTATTTGAAAAAAAAACAAAAACTTTTGATATGCTTTTATCTAAATAATGTTCCTTCCTTTTGATTCATGAAGCCATCAACAGTCATGTGTCCGTTTCATAAAATAATTATAAATGCATGCATTCTTGGTAGTTGACTTTATAGGGAATTACACTGTATTTGTAAAACTGACAGTTGTAGGAAAGACATGATTATTTGATAGCATGATTGTTTAGTTAAAGTGTGTCTGAGTTAAATCACACATATACTGATCTACATGATGTTTAAAAGGTTCTTGTCCACAAACTGTCATTCCCAGGTAACAAATAAAGAATGAGTTTTGCGTTACTAAGAATTTAAGAAACTAAAGCCTTAATATAAAACAAATTATAGGAACATTTCTATGTTATACAAATATCAAACATAAATTTTTAAAACTCAAATTCAAGGATTGCACCTAGTATCTAATTTTTAAGTATAAGAAGTTGACATGTTTGAAGGAGATGTGTGCATTTAATGTTCACGTTCCAAACTAAGAAAGTTAAGTCACACATGTGCACGTACACAAAATTAATGGCCATTATTTTGATAAATATTGGACAATATTTGGATATTGGATACTTTTTAGCAATTAAGAGATAGTTTCTTCATCTGCAAGTATAAAAAACACATTTAATTTAATGTATAGGTACAACAAAAGATAGCGACAAAAACATGTTTTACAGAAAATTATTGAAAATCAAGAAAAGATATTTATAGGTCTACCGATTTTTTAACATTAAACAATTAATTATAAATGAGCCGTGTCACGACAAAACCAACATTATGGGTTTGCGACCAGCATGGATCCAGACCAGCTTGCGCATCCGCGCAGTCTGATCAGGATCCATGCTGTTCGCTATCAGTTTCTCGACTTGTAAAAGAGTTGGTAAGCGAACAGCATGGATCCTGATCAGACTGCGCGGATGCGCAGGCTGGTCTGGATCCATGCTGGTCGCAAACCCACTATGTTGGTTTTGTCATGGCACGGCTCAAATATTGTTTCGATAATAATTACACAAAATTAGCGGTATGAAAGTTTAGCAGGCCCTAAACTAGAAGTTTTTATTTTTTTTTGAACTTACTCCGACGTTGTCGTGTGCTCTTCTCATATTAATTTCTGAAGTATAATATATATATTGATTAAATAAGGTAAACTGTGACAATAATCAACGTTCAATCAATATTTAAACATCATTAGCTATAGATCAGTGTAGACCTCCACAGATGAAAATTGTCGAACAACGTCGCGTCCTTACTGCAACGTTGTTTCTTTTCAGTATAAAAAATGTTTTATGGTTGCTTTGGTTATTATCCCTGGCCGAAAAGGCGGCGGGGGATATAGTAATAGTCTCCGTCCGTCTGTCCGACCTTCCGTCCGTCCGTCCGACAATTTTGTTAGGAGCATATCTTAAAAAGTATTTTAGGTATCAACTTGAAACTTCATAGGTGGATAGACCTCATTGAGGAGGAGTGCAGTGCACAAGAATGATAACTTTACCATGCATAATTTTTGAGTAATTGCCCTTTGTTATTTTTCATACTTAATGTTTCACCTGAGTGGAGCATAACTCAAAAAGTGTTTGAGATGTCAACATGAAGTGTCATAAGTGGATAGATCTTATTGAGGCGGAATGCTGTGCGCAAGAATGATAACTCTTTGCTATATAATATTTTATTTATTGCCCTTTGTTATTTTTCATACTATTTTGTGGGGAGCTTATCTCAAAAAGTATTTGAGGTATCAACTTGAAACTTCATAGGTGTATATAGTTTACTGAGGAGGAGTGCAGTGCACAAGAATGATAACTCTACCCTGCATATTTTTTGAGTTATTTCCCTTTGTTATTTTTCAAAATTAATTTTTGTCCATAACTCATAAAGCCTTTGAGAAATCAACATGAAACTTCATAGGTGCATAGATTTCACTAAGGAGGTGTGCAGTGCACAATAATGATAACTCTACCTTTTTAAATTTTTAAGTTATTGCCCTTTGTTATTTTTCATCACCTGAGTAGAGCATAACTCAAAAAGTGTTTGAGATGTCAACATGAAATGTCATAGGTGGATAGATCTTTTTGAGGAGGAATGCTGTGCGCAAGAATGATAACTATTCCCTATATACATTTTTGAGTAATTGTCCTTTGTTCTTTTTCATACTATTTTCTCGGGAGCTTATCTTAAAAAGTATTTGAGGTATCAACTTGAAACTTCATAGGTGGACAGATCTCATTAAGGAGGAGTGCAGTGCACAAGAATGATAACTCTTCCCTATATTTTTTTTAGTTATTGCCCTTTGTTCTTTTTCATACTTTTTTGTCGGGAGCGTATCTCAAAAAGTATTTGAGGAACTCTACCATGCATAATTTTTGAGTTATTGCCATTTGTTATTTTTCAGAATTAATTTTTGTTCAGAGCATAACTCAAAAGGCCTTTGAGATATTAACATGAAACTTCATAGGTGCATAGATATCACTCAGGATGTGTGCAGTGCACAAAAATAATAACTCTACCTTTCATGATTTTTTGAGTTATTGCCCTTTGATATGTTTTCATACTTAATTTTTCACCTGAGTGGAGCATAACTCAAAAGTGTTTGAGATGTCAACATGAAATGTCAAAGGTGGATAGATCTTATTGAGGAGGAATGCTGTGCGCAAGAATGATAACTCTTCCCTATATTTTTTTTAGTTATTGCCCTTTGTTCTTTTTCATACTTTTTTGTCGGGAGCGTATCTCAAAAAGTATTTGAGGTATCAACTTGAAACTTCATAGGTGGATAGATTTTACTGAGGAGGGGTGCAGCACACAAGAATGATTACCTACCCTGCATTATTTTCAGTTATTGCCATTTGTTATTTTCAGCCATCAGTATTTACATAGGTTTCAAATCTGTAATCACTTCAGTCATCAGTTTTCATTACCAAAAGATCCTTAAAATTGAATGATTCTGCTCTACTACATATACATTCTTCAATGAGCAAACACTTTCGGCGGGTGATGGCCATGTTGACATAGCTCTTGTTTCTTCACTATTTATATAAAACAAAATTTATCTGACTTTAAGGTACACCTGAATCACAAATCGACTGGGACACGGTTTTCTTGAAGCTATCAAAATCGTTGTCTCCTACTAGCTGGAAATTTTTTGCGTATCATTTACTCAGTAAGTACATTAAATATATATATATATTAATATTATTACACTTTCATAAATTAAAATTGAAGGTTTTAGCACTCTGTTGACTTGCTACTTTATTTTGGGTGTTCTCAGTTATTTGAATGATGTCAGATATCATGAGACAGAGTAAAGAATTTCTGGCAGTCGTTTTTTCTTTCATTATGTTTTAAAATAAACTAAATTTAAAAAACACGAATTACATTTTGTCTGTAGACGGTTGTCAGTCATTGCCGAGAAGCGTTCATGATACAGTTGAGGAAATTGAGATGGAGACAAAGAATCAGCATACGTCTGGTTGGGTCATTCATGCATACCTTAATGTGTTCTATAGATGGCTTAAATGTTTAGGACGTGCACGTGCATCGATTGAACATATAGAGGAAGCCGTTATGGCATGTATGGAGGAACAGGATGCTAAAGACCTAGTAATTGAGTTCAAAAAGTATGATTGTTTTAAATAATTGAGTATCGTAAGTCGTAGAATGAAATAACGAAGACACGATTTCGAAAAGAAGAGTCAAAATCTTTAAAAATAAAAATTATGTAGGATATGGTACATGTGTATCATACATTATAAGAAAATAAGGGTTTGGCTGATATCTTGGGTTAAGTTAAGTTTTGTAAAAATAATCTTCATTTACCAAATTGTCAATTATCAAAATCAAGAGGCTTGCCTACAATCTGAAGGGACCCCAATGAAATGATGACAAACCGGTGAAGAAATACTATGATTGCTTAAGATTAAATGTTAAGATACAAATAATGTTTCTTGGTATCAATTTTTATCCTCAACGAATACAATGAATATCTTCTAGATAATCTAATTATAATATAATTTTACATTACAAGTTTCAGACCTAACGAATACAAACATCAGTTTATTAATCACCTAGATGTTTTATTTTCACAATGTAAATTTACAAAGAAACATACATTTATCCTTTATTTTTCAAACTGTATATTTCTTTATAGGAGCCCGCCAATGAAAGTATCAACGTCAATATGTAACACTTTAGACCCGTACACATTTGACCGAACATCATTTGGGCGCAATGCTTCATATCCTGCACAGTTCATGTACATGGCCCTGTGTGATGATAAAACACAAGACAAAGCCATGACCCGAAAACATGTCAGGTCAAGTGAATCACATATTTTCGAAATTGCTCAGTTTTCCTCCGGACCTTTGGATCCTACAAATGAAATAACCAATCGTCAGGAAACGTTCACTACAGTCCAGTTGAACAAAACCTGTAAAAAGCCAATTAATAGACGTGAAAAACGAAAGACAAAGCAATCAACAATTCAGGAAAATAAAAAACGATTAAAAAATGATAACTATAATATTCGAAATGCATTAGAAAATATGCGTTTAGATATCATGCCGATCCGTCAAAATGACTATGACATATACATGGATTTTGTTATAAACCGTATTTTAAACGAATGCCATGTGAGTAAAAGCATAGTATTGTCCGTCAAATACGCAGGGTTTTGTGAACCTTACAAAATAGAAACAAAAGATAAGGAAACATTATACGTTTTAAAAAGCGGAAGAGCAAATATTTGTATGGGGAAAGAAGTATACGATGATTTAGACTTTTACGGGAACGTTGCAAGAACAAAGCTATTGACAGATCTGAAGGCAAAGTATACTGACTATGATGAAACCACTTCTGAAACGTATTTGTTCATAAGATTCGACGGGAAACCACTATTTGAACAAGAAGAAGTATGTTTTGTATGATAACAGATTTTAGTGAATTTGATTCAAAATGAATGAATTTTACCAAGATATTATCATAAATAATTAGTTCCGTAACGCTAGAATAGTAATGTAGGATTTGCAAATTATCATTTTAATATAAAGTTTATCGCTCCTTTTAAATATTCCGTGCCATTAAATACCTTTTCACTTAGTACAGTTAATTGAATTAAACCTGTTCGCTTAGTTGTTTAATGAAAATAGTCAATGCTTTGCAGTTTAGCAGTATATTGAAACGAATATCTTATTGTCTAATGAACCTGATAGAACATCACGAGGATTATATACATGCACTGATAATATATGTTTCATTTAAATGGCTATATCTCTGTTAATTTTATGCTTTTTAGTGGATTACTGATTTATCCGTGACAATTAAATTAATATTGATAATTTCACTGTGAAAATTATGAAAATATAAGTTCACACTTTTCATTGACGAAACTACTTTTTAAAGATTTTCCCCATGCGGTACTTCAATTTTATTTTTGCTGACAATTCTGACAATGTCAGACTGTTTAAAGGAAAGCACTGAAACTGATAAATAACTTAAATGTGAAAAGTAATGAAAAGAAGAAAACTTACTTCTATTCATTCAAATTACCAATTACCAAATACCGTCTCTTATTTATTTTGTTTCATTTATACAGTCTGAAAAATACATTCCTTTCACATGCAAAACTGCTCTTGATGACATTTGGGCATATTTAAGTATTCTACGAGCAATAACTGCCGTATGCTTTATGAAAACTTAAAAAGCAATTGCAGCCATCAGCCCACAACCAAGCGTTTGTATGGCAGCCTTTCAACAATTCCAAGTTTTCCAATTTCCTAGCCTTTTTTTGAATGTTTACACACCTGTCAACACTTTATTGTCTGTTACAATCCTCAAATAAGTTTTCTTTCTTAAAAAAAGGTGTATGACTAACACATCCAAATGATATCCCTCTAAATCAAACACAATTAATTTCCTCCTGTGAAATACACAACTTTTAAAAATGGCGGCGCTTACATTTAACAAAGCCAGACCAGGTCTAATATAAATTCGCAGTAAGTAACAGAAATATGGATGGATGGTTGGACTTTTTCTCCTACTAGAATTGTTTGTTTTTATTATTAAAATAAGCGATCATTCATATTTTTTTTAATAAACTGAATAATATCATCGCCATTGAATGTTGACTGTCGAACTTATTTTTTTCAGCCCAAGACTTCTTGTATTTATGAGAAATTCGACTAAATGAGGCTCTCAATGGGGAAAACAGATTTTAATATTAACGTTAATATTAAGGAAATTTCGTTTTAACTTGTTTTTAGCATAAAATAAAAAGAAAATTTGTTTGTTTGTTGTGTAAGATGTAATTTCATTTCATCTCGTGAACTGTAAAAACAGTATTCTCACTCGTGGCTACGCCACTCGTGAGAATACTGTTTTAAGCCCACTCGATGAAATAAAATTTCATCTTACACACAAACAAACACATATCCTCTACATATTATCGTTGACACATTTTAAATACTTGTTATTTTTTATTTAGGAGAAAGTTGATAACACCGAAAACAACATGTCTGAAAAGGTGGAGGGTACCGAGCAGCAATTACAAGTAAATGGTAAAAATTATCTTTCAATCAGAAACTCCCCTGACATGAAAGCATCGGAGGAACACTTAAACATCAGAAAAAAAGATTTTGAAGCTGAAAAGGAAGACAGATCAGGGCCGAAAATAGATCAACATGATAAGAAAGAACTACGGCAAAGCAAAGAAGAAAGAGAAAAAAATAAAACTGAAGGGAACAGAAAGCAGGAAAGTCATTTTACCGCCTTAGATATAGAAAAAGAATTAGAAAGCATTAAAGAATCGTTCTTTCCGACAGGTGATGAATTATATAATTTACCGACCGCAGACGATGTGGCCGAGGCTTTTAAAAATATGTTAGGTCAATGCGTGAGACCTCCGGTTTATGGAGGCAATTCGTTGCCAAAAATCGAGCCTTGTTGATCTGAGTTGAACAGTTTGTTTACAGACAAAATGCACTTGTATTTCTTTGTATGTAAACTCCAATGTTGTATTCTGGGATTGGGATTGCCGATTTAATATTGTAAACATGTATTTCAACTTAATAAATTTTGTTAAACGACAAAATATTAACTGTTTTTCTGATAGTAGCAATACCCAGTGTCCATCATAACATGCGGAATACTCATTGTTCGTGTATACGCCGACACACCAGAAATTATTTTCTTAGCTTTACATTGTCAAACCATCATCATTCGGATCTGCGTAATCCAGCTTTACACGTTTTTCAATAGGAGATCAAATAAGCTCCGCCCATTTTCCCGCCCACTACATCATCGTAAATAAACGTATTTATCCGTTCATTTTCGGTATTTACCGTCAGCGACGTGTAGTTTCCGTTTACTACACCTTTTAGGTGTTTTGTTATTCGCCACACATAATTAACTTGCATGATTGTCATTCTATGCCTTTATACAATCAACATCAGCGGGCTTTAAAAGATTATAGGCATATAAGTTTTGAAACGTTGTAGATACCACATTTCCTAGAAAAAGAAACTAAAAAAGAAAAACAAATAAAAAAACTCACAGGGTTACTAACTGTCTGAAGTTAAATATTTTTCAATGAAGTAAAAACTATTGATAAGACTATATTCAGCGACAAATAAATTTTACTGAGAGGATTCCAATTTGCATAGGAATGAGTAACATTGACGTGAAGCGCAATTAGAAGGCGAGGGAGATTATGTGCAGTTTCAAGGGAAAACCCCGACTAAGAAACGTTCAAATTCTCGAAGCAAAGATTCGTGAAAAACTAAATATCAGAAGCTGGAAGAAAAATTTGATTCGAAAATTCAGTGTATGGACAGTAAGTAAGACCGTCTATTTAGTATTTTATCTTCCAAACATTCTCCCGGAAATCCATATTCTGATTCTGATAGTACATATGACGATTTTTCGGAAAGAAGAAATTCGGATAAGAATTCAGGTTTATCAAAACGTGATGACATTATTACAATTCCATCAAATACGGATGTTGATAATTGTTTGAATGACATTGATCCAGAAGGTTCTAATTCTGAATTACAGAAGTCGCCTGATAAAAATGATTCAAATTCAACGTTTTCTGAAAAAACAAAAAAGTTGTCTTGTCGAATTATTTGGAGAAGAAGCTCTTTTACCAAGTAAAGAACCCGAAGAGAATGGTATATTACTTGATGATGCTCAGAAATCTGTAATTTCAAACAGTTATAGGACTAAGAATCCACAACATTTGTCAGCCTATAATGAAAATCTACTTGATGAATTTCCAGTTAGTAAAGAAACAGATTTTTTTTTTCAAGTACCTCAAATTGATCCATTATTTGAATATTTCCTTATAAGGAAACATGGTGAAAAAGCATCCTTTGCAAATTCTTAACCCAAAGGGATGACCAGTTTATATTCTCAACCTTGCAAGAGTGTAGAAAGAATTGCCTACAAAGTCTCCAATGCAGCTCGCATAGGAATGATAACTCAGGCCTATGTTCAACAAGGACTTGGGAATTTATTACAGGTACTTCTCACAGGTAATTTTGATTTTGAAGATCTAGTTAAACAAGTGAGAAATATTTTGCTATCACTACCCGAAGTATAGATCAGTTTGGCCGGACAGGAGCCTTTTCCCACATAATTAGAAGTTCTTTAGCTATGTCTGACACATCTCTCTTTGAATTACATGATCATGGGAAAATCTCAAGTTTACCACTATCAGGTGAGGGGCTTTTTGGTCCAGATTTTGAAACTTTGTTAAAGCAACACAAAGAAAGAAAAAAGCAAATAGATGAACTTTTGCCAGATTTTCACAAAAAAGATACAGTGTATAAACGCAAATTGAATTCAAATTCAAAGGCTAATGAAATGAACCACCTGCGAAAAAGCCATTATATGACAGACAGCGCACTGCACCTTCCTCCAATAGTTCAGATACATGTCGTATTCCAAAAGTCACAGTATCTGTAGTCAAGCCTTCCAGTAAATACCAGGGAGACAGGGCATTCAGCTATGGTAAATCAAACCGTCCCGATACCTCCAAATCGTGGACGATCAGATAAAAAATGACTCGGTAAGAACAATAGCAAAATTTCCAGAGATACCTGTTGGGGGAAGACTCAGTCATTTCTTTGCAGAATGACAGAAAATAACAAACGATCAATGGGTTTTAGATATTGTTCAAAATGGCTACAAACTGGAATTTATTAATTCAAGAGTTTCAGATTTAATCGGTATAGAAATTCAAAAGCTTTTAAAGAAAAATGCTATAGAAACAGTCCATCCGACTATGATAAGAACCGGTTTTTACTGTACATTATTTCTGGTAACCAGAAAGAATGGGGAAATGAGACCAGTAATAAATCTCAAACCCCTCAACATATATCTCAGGAAAACACATTTCAAGATGGATACTATGAAAAAAGTGCTGAATCTAGTTCGAAAAGGGGATTGGGCATTCAGTCTAGATTTAAAGGATGCTTATTTTCACATCCTTATTCACAAAAAGCATCGGAAATATCTCCGTTTTTGTTACAAGGGAATAGTTTATCAATTCAGAGCACTATGCTTTGGACCAACAGTAGCTCCAAGAGTTTTTACAAAAATCACAGCAGTAGTAGCTGCACATCTTCGAAAACAAAGCATACGCTATTAACTTATCTAGACGATTGGTTATCAATAAATCAGTCCAAACATTATCTGATTCAGAATCGTACAACAATGCTGAATCTTCTTTTCGAGCTAGGTTTCATAGTCAACAAAAAGAAATCCAATCTTGTCCCTTCACAATCAGTAACTTACATAGGGGGTCAGTTTGCTTTAGACAAGGGGTTAGTATTTCCAACTCCAGAGAGAGTTGCGGGCCTGAAAATGTCGGCAAAAAAATTACTTTTGGGTCAGAATACAGCCAGGGACTATTTAATATTTCTAGGCAAAATAGCTTCTTGTCTGGATCTGATACCAAATGCAAGGTTGTTCATGCGTCCGATCCAACTTCATTTGCTGCAAAATTGGAGTCCCATAAGAATGTCTTTTTCACATGTAATACCAGTTTCCCCTTCGCTAAAATATCATCTACAATGGTGGTTACAGGAAGTGAACATTCTCAAGGGCTGTGGTTATCTACAGAGTCATACAAATGTATCGATAACCACAGATGCAAGCAGTACATGGGGTTGGGGTGGACATATGAACAACCTTACTGTTGAAGGACGTTGGACTCCTTTACAACAACTCAAACACATCAATTGTTTGGAGACGGAAGCTGTGATCAGAACAGTAAGACATTTCCTACCCCGCCTGAAACACAAAAATGTACTGATTTGTTTAGACAATATGACAGTTGTACAATACATCAACAAACAGGGGGGTACGAAATCTCTGAATCTCTGCCAGAAAACTTGAATCTTTGGACGTTGGCACTAGCCAATGCCATGTCACTGAAAGCAGCTCATATAGCTGGAGACAAGCCTATACTGGCAGATGCTCTGAGCAGATACAGAGTAAAGGAGACAGAGTGGTCCTTGAACAAAACAGTTGTGAGGAAAATTTTCAGCATCTTGGGTTTTCCAATGATGGATCTGTTTGCGACAATAGAAAACAAACAGACACAACTGTTTTGTACTTGGATTCCTCACCCAGCAGCATATGCAGTGGATGCCCTCTCAATCGCATGGACGAACATGTATGCCTATGCATTTCCACCGATAAAGTTGATACCACGTGTTTTGTCTCACATGCAGAAATATCAGTGAACACTAATTCTAATTGCTCCGAATTGGCCACGTCAACATTAGTTTCCGATTCTACTGCAAATGTTGATTGCACAACCACTGATACTACCCGTGCAGTCGGATCTATTGTCTCAAGTCAAGGGGAGAATTGTACATCCTCGACCCGAGATTCTAAATCTGACTGCATGGCTCATATCGACAGATACTATGAAACAAGAGGCTTTCAGAAAAATCTAGAAAATTACTGACAGCCTCATGGCGAATGGGCACTAAGAAAGACTATAGATCTAAGTTCAAAATTTTCAGTCATTGGTGTAGTGAACAACAAATTGATCCATACACAGCATCTCTAGAACAATGCATAAATTTCTTATCTGATTTTTTTTGCAGGTTCTGCATATAGGACTTTATCTGGCTATAGATCTATGATGTCTTCTGTTTTACCAAGGGTTGATAATTTTGCTGTTGGACAACACCCTGTAGTCATAATGCATTTAAATGGCGTATTTAATGAAAGACCACCTTTAAAAAAGCTTGTTTCTGAATGGGATTTACCTTTTGTTTTACAAGCACTAACAGAGACTCCTTTTGAACCGTTGATTAAAGCGTCCCTGAAGCATCTTACATGGAAAACAAGCTTCCTTATTGCTGTAACATCTTTCAGGCGATGTAGTGATTTGCAGAGTCTCAAGCTTGGTGAGGGAAATGTTAACATACAAAATAAAAGTATAAGGTTCGACCGTGGGTATCCGACGATGCTAAATGTGGACATATCACAGTTGACATAAGATGGATGACCGACATTCAACAATCTAAAACCTCACCCTGAGCCAACCTATAAAGTTCACCACTGAAATAAATAATAAAGATAATAAAAATGAATACTGCGTAATGATTTAGATGATGTGTAGCCATTCTCAGAAATATATTATTGCTTTTCTATATAATTATTTTCTTTACTCTATTGAAACTACACAAGTTCATATAGCATGTAAATATAAAACGACTGCTAGATTATTTTTTACTATAAACAAATAAAAAGTAAAAGTTAATTATTTAAACGATTGAAAAGTCTAATTTTATGAGTATTTCTATTCATATACCTTTCTTATCGTGTGTCCAATGTGGTTTTCGGCTTTCCCATTTTTTTAACGCTGACTGTTACATAGCCGAAAAAACACAAGTTTTTCATACTGTATTTATTACAAAAAATAACTGACATTTTACAAAGGTAATAAAATTTATGTAATAGTTATTCATTTAAACGGTTGAAAAATGTATTTAGCAGCACTTTTTTTATATATACAGTAGGGTGAACGTTTCAGTTTACACGCAAAACGCACGCTCTGGAAAAAACGGCACGCACGTTACACGCTATACGAACGAACGTTATACGCACGCTATACGAAACGAAATACGCAGACGCACGCAAAACGATATACGCTAAACGAAATACGCTAAACGATATACGCACGCTAAAACGCACGCAAAATGAAAACGTTTCTAAACCTTTATTAAAATATCGTAATCATATTAAGTTTTTAACAACTTTAGCTACATGTAGATCGTTTAGCGATTAATTTTGATTAAATGATAGCTAGAAATGTATTTTAAACGAGTTTATGTTAGAGCTGAAATGCACTCAACCTAGCACCAAAATTAATTTTTGTCACAGCCTCAACAAATGATTTTTAAAAATATAAGCTATCATGCGCTAATATCGAAAGTAAAATAATTAAACGTGTTCCCTTTTATGCGCAATCGGATAAAGAACTATCCCTTGCATTCACTACGTAACCTCTATACGTAATAGTCCAAAATTCGTCAGCAGTTTAGTATCGCCCATTATATATCCCAAACGTGCGGTTATAGAAAATTGCTCAAATTATATAATCACAACGATTATGAAACTGTTATAGAGTTTTTGATTCAAAACTTATTGCATCTATATTGTTTTGTCTTGATTGAATGTGTACAAAAAGGGTTTGTGATGTTTAATTGAAGTGTTTCATTTGAAACGGAAAAAATACATGTAAAAAAATATAAACGGAAACGGTACATAGTATTATACATGTATTTAGCAATGTGTGTAATGATACTCTTAATTTCAACAGCAACTTCAAATATCATATTTCTAAGAATATTTTATTGTGATTCGTTGAAATCATAAACATCACGCTTATCTGTGTCAAGTTTTTATTTATTAAAACATTAATACTACAGCCGTAACATGTGATACTTGATAATGACATTAAATAACTTGTCGACTGGCAACATGCAATTTACATTCAACGTATTACTTTTTATCCGTTCCGTCGAAAGGGGAAATGCATATCATTTTGCAACAATATGTGTTAAAATCTGTGCCCAATATGATAAATAAACATGACTCAAATGCAATAATGACAAAAAGAGTTACTGCCAAGTTATCTATATCAAAGACACCTTTAGTAATATGTTTTTAATAGAAAAGATAAACAATCATCTGGTACACAGTATTTGACATATTTCAGTTAAGATTCTTTTGCTGTTTGTTCTTAAATATGTGTTGTTTTTTTTAGTTGCAGAAATATCTTGAAAACATGCGAGCTCATATTTAAAACGGTCTGAGTTTTTGTGTCCTATGAAATATTTAAATACAAGTGTTTTTGATCAAGTTGTATTTGTCTATCCTATTTTTTCATTTTCGGTTGTGTTTGTATGATTCTAAAAATATAGATATCATTTGTCAGTTATTTTAACAACTGTGATATATTTAATGTTGTTTTTTATATTGATATTACAAATGTATATAGATTTTGTACTTACCAAAATAATTTTCATTCTTAAATTACTAAAAATCCTATCATTCAGATAAAGCATTATGTGTCATTAACACGTATATCTTTGTTTTCTATAATAAATAATAACATCTTTTTCAAAACAGAAAAATTAAAACCTTTTACTAGTAATTACTTTGCTATCGTTTGTATTACTTTTGAGTTTAGTAGTAGACATTATATTTTAAATGATGTGTAAATACAATATTGAATCGTATTGCATTGTTTGTATGCACAGGAATAGTTGTACTTGAATAAGAAACCATTTGTAATCTAAGAGACATTTTTGACACTAATTTTTTATCTTTGTAATTCTTTTTCAACTTTCTTTTTTTCACAATAAACAGAAAAATCTGGTCAAGCGATCATGTTTTATTTCAAATTCTTGCAATAACATTCAAACAAAGATGATATTTCACGCATTTGTTCTTACAAAGCAACTTACCGTCCACACCAGTTGATGTAAGAATCAGATGAGTGTAAAAGCATTCGTACTACCTCCAAAGAACATTTAATGTTAACACGTTGTGCCATTCAAATAGTATGCACAAGTAGCGCATGGTTCTCAATTGCTAAAATGAGTTCAACGTTAAGCAAACAATAAAACGGTTTGCGGGACTAAGTGAAATGGATCATTTGGACTCAAATATGACTACAGACATCAACAAGAAGAGCCATGTGTGAGTTCGTTACATCAACTTTTCTATTACGCCTTTTGGCCGATAAGGCTTTTAAGTTAACTTATCAAATCGTTGTAGAGAGGCATTCGACGGATTTACCATCCGTACTAGTCAGCAAAGCCATTGAATATGCTTTAGGAAAACACCATACACAAATCATGCCATTTTGGAAAAATGTCCATTTGAATGCATCAAAGATGTAACCTTTGACATTTTCCTTTTAAAATTTGAAATCATTCTCTTATTTTTCTGTCATAAACTGTCTAGTATTAGTATTGATATAAAGTAAAGTATATGTTGTCAACTCAAGTCCGCAGTGATGAATTACATTAGCCATTCGACATTACGAATATGCTGCCAAAGATTTTTTCCATATATTACGAAAGCTAAGAGTTGACATGCCGATTTGTTTTCGTTTGCTATCTCGAGGCCACGAGAAGTAACTCAGAAAAAAATGCTATTTTGTGGTCACGAGATATAACCTAGGAAAAAACGAAAAACAAAATGCTCTCTCGTTTTTTACACGAGACATAACTAAGAAGAAAAAGCAAACAATCCCACGTTGACACGAGATATAACACAGAAGATATTCAACAAAACAAACAAACATTTTCGAAAGGAACTGGAAAGCAATTTATTTCTGAGCACGATAAAGCGAATTTTTGTTTTCTGTTTTTTACTTCCAGTAATATCTCTTGGAAACGAGAAAAGCAAAGTTTTTTTTGTTTTCAGTTATATCTAGTGGCTACGAGATAGCATTTTTGTTGATGTTGTTAAATCTCGGCGGCCACGAGAGAAAACAAGACAAAAATGTGAATATCCACTCTGTTCTTCCGTAGTATGTAGTGAAGGCGCATTCCTAACTTCTTTAAAAATTCTAAAAGAATAGTGTCTGTTTATGAAGTTATGCGTATGTTTTTTTTAACAAAACACCAAAGTGTTAACTTAAGACATTTTTTTTTCACAAACGAAAATTTTTATAATTATATAATATAAGAAGAAAGACACATGGCAATGAATTAATCTTAATAGTTACAAATCCACAAATTAACATTACCAGAACGTGACTAGACTTTTCTTTTTAAAGACCAGAAACAATGATTTTCTGAATGTTATAAACATTATCACAATATCTGATTTATTGTATTTTACTGGGAGTCATACATTAGAATACCAGTAACTACACTGGAACTGAACGAGCTATAATATGATAAATATTATTAAGAAATCCAGTTTGAGTTTAAATTTTTTCAATAGAAAATTATTTTTTTTTATAAAAAGAAATAATTCTTAAATCTTTTCGTTCAAAAGCAATTTTAAAATGGTCATGTGTACTCTGTAAAACGTTAAGTTACGTTAATTGAAATTGATACGATCTTTAAGCGTTTTTTTTTCTCTCATCTGTTGAAAGTAACCAAAAATGACAAATATTTGATATCCTTATATCATATGATCAAACTTGTGGCCGCCTAGTCTTCTGGTAAAAATTTAATACACATTAAATGATGTCAGAACCGCCTATTTTATAATATCTTGACAAATCATGTGAAAACGAAAAATGAAATATTCAAAATATTTACCACTTGAAAATGCAAACTTTCTGTCTGCTCCTTTTACTTGTGTTCCTCATGTTCATTTCTAATCCGGATGTTTAAAAGATCCATTCTTTTTTCATGCTCTTGCTTTGACGATCGTAGGCCTAATATGTTATGGATATTGTTATTTTTTCCATTAATATTTGTCTATCATGTGATTTATTGCAATAATAAAAAATGATAATAAAAGATGCTAAGCGTCTCATCCTGTACATTTTAAATGTATTAATATATAGAGGATATTCAAGTTTTTTCTATAAATACATGATTTATTTTCATTGAGTGGTATGAAAATAAATATTTCATGAGTGGCGGTAGCCACGAGTGAAATATGGTAATTTTCATGCCACAAGATGAAAATAAATCATGTATTTATAGAAAAACTTGAATTTTCTGTTTATTATATACATTTTTCTCCTTTTTGATATAAAAATTTGAAGGATTTTCCCTTAAATTTTGTGTACTGGCAGAATTTAAAAGAAAGTAGTCTGGCAAGACACCAGTGAAAATACGGAAAATATGTTTCACTGCAGTGAAAAATAAATTTTTACAGTGAAAATACGGAAAATGAAAATACGCATTTTATTTCATCAATATTTCTCATTATTTCATTTTTAAGTATATAATAAAAACATTTTATTTGTCCGAGCCATTGGTTTAAATATCTTCAAACTTGTATTTAAAAACGATGTTGATATGAAGCAGTAGAATAGCTTTCGTCTTAACTACTTCAAAATTTGTTGAATTTAAGTAAACCCGTTATACATTTAATTAATAATACTTTGTTGTGTTAGAATCCATAAGCTTACTGAAACACTGAAATCCGGTCCTGATACCAATAAGTACTAAGCAATGAATGTAAATTTTTGTGCCTAAGGAAACGACGGCTTACCTTTGACAGGGTTTAAACCAACGCAATCAGCAATCCTTTGACTACTAGTCCAACGTGTTAACCACTCGGCCATACCGCCACTCTAGCATTAATTGAACTCGTAATCCAAACATAGTAATAATTCAAAAATAACCAGTGATAAGTAAACTGGAATGAAGTTTACATATGTTTTAAATGCTGTAGAAATAAGCTTCAGTCTGGCCAACAAAAGCCGAAACTTTTTTTCCAATTTTCATTATCAAAAATATTCCGTCCTTTTAAATAATCCGAACATTCGCTTACGAGATTGCAACAGTACACTTTATTTAACGCACAATACATTGGAATGTTATTTAATGCGTACTAGTATATTATATGATATCAGACTTGCCACTCCTCTGAAATTCATTTCTAATAATAATTCCATTCAATTCTTTTACATTCTTTAAGACATTTTGAAATGATTTAGTTGGAAGCTAATCCTGATATTCAATGCATTTAAACTAGCTAATTGGACTTTTTTAATTTTTTTATTTGTGGGAATTGTATTTGGTAAATAGGTAAAATTGAAAACAACGGAGAAAAAATATTTGGTTTCTGTGTCATAAATTGGTTAAATAAAAGGTGAGGTGAGTATTTATATATATATACATTCCTACTTTAAATGATATATTGAAAAATAGCAAGCACATGAACATGTTTAAATAAATCTTATAATTGAAATAAGGGTTCAAATATAATTTTTTTATTTAAAATCATCACTAAGGCACCCGTTTATACTATGTAAATGCCCAATTTTTGTAAATATTTAAAAAATATTTCACACCATGAAACGTGTTTTATACAATTTATATAAGGATTGATTTTGTTTTCAACCTATTTGCACACTGTCATTGGTAGTTTTTTAGGCAAATTATGGAGTGATCAAATAACAGCGTGTTTACATATAACACCTACATTACCTGCTTTCAACCTATCAACTGCTATTGGGGAAATATTAGTTTCATTGGAGAAAACTACCGATTGGTGTTTTAAAAAATTAAAAGTTAAAAATTCTCGTTTACCTATAAACTGTCTACAACCAATTTTCACCGGTGGGCTACATGTAAAAACGATCAAGTAATACTTACAATTAATTGTGGGATTTTATCGTTTTTTATCGGTGGGTACTAGGAATTAACAATTTAAACGGGTCCATCAGCGATTGCCGTTTACACAAAAAACTTAAATAAAATTACAATAATGCATCTTACCCTATCAAAACAAAGACTTAATTAAATTGATATTACGATTTGGGACCGGCCGTCTGTGTAACTGCCGTGTTATATGACTTCATTGAACATACTTAAATAATGATTAAGTCTGAAAGGTAATACGCATTGAAATGTCATTTAATAGCTTGTCAACAAACGTCAGGGTAAAAATATTTAATTATAATTAATGTGTAATACACGACTTAATCAATATGTTTATAGTCATTCAAGTACTGAGCGTCAGAGAGAATATCATTTCAAAATGGTCAGTAATAAAGAAAATATAAATATTATAATGATTGAAGCGACTGAAAAAAACTTTGGTGGAAGTATAAATAACTTTGAACTAGTATGATCCCACTTAATCAATGAAATTAAATACAAACTAACAAAATCAAATTGATTGAATGTAAATAAAAAACAAAAACGTAGAAAATTATAGAAACTGTCAAAATGGAGTTAAGCGTTTGACAAAGATCAAAGTCATTATTACCAATATATTTTCTTTTTTTTTAAAATTCCAGATGTCACAATTCTTCTCGCAAGATGCAATTTTATTGTCCTTCTACACATTATTCATCCAGACTTTAACAATGTCTGGTGTCGCAGACTGTGATAATGATATTAAACAAGGGTCATCACTTTAGTTAGATAAATCACCAAGGACTAATTTAGGTGATGAGCGACGGTTCAGAATATTAGAAGTTCCTTCACATTGTACACATAAGAAGTTAACACAATGTCATACAAATTGGGACAGCCATTCTTTCTACCAACTGTATTGCTTTAGAGGGGCATGCAAGGAAAATGAAATGTACTTTTGTTTGGATGGAACAAACAACAATACTATTCATATTTGTGGACCAACTACTCGCTGTAAGAAAAGTATGTCATACATGTTTTTATATGTTTTTATGTTCATAGTGTTGCCACTTTGTCAAAATACTTTACACAGTATTTTAAAGTAACGTCAATATTAACAATTTATAACCGAACTGATGAAGTAACTGATGCGAATTACAACAACCGATAATTGATAAACTCAAAATGTGCCTCCGTCAGATAAAATATTTCATTTGCAGATAAGTTATAATACTTTTAAATAAATCTCATAAGTCTGTGCCTATTTGCACAGAAAAGTCTAAAAATGTAGAAGTATTTATATTTTTTCAGGACACCAGGATATATTTACATACGATATTCAAAAGCATGAAGAACATTTGAATGTGCACAGCATTGAATGCGCAGTCGGATATTTTCAGCCTGCACATTTCCAGAAAAGTAATTGGAACTGTTTTACAAAATGCGAGAAGGATGAATCAGTTGTCATAATTCAAAACGCTACAAACGATAGACCAGCTTTAGCCAGATGTAACTCGCATAAAAACTATTGTAATGGATATAATATATCGCTTTTTGAGCTAGGCTATTCAGAAGACTATTGCCTACTCGCAATGCGCGATCTTAAGATTAAATGCGACAAAGAGGAAGAATTATTGCCAAGTAAGCTTTTATTCATTAAAGAAATTAAAAATAAAATTTCAAATGCATGTATCTATGCTTTGTTTTTGATAATTAAGAAAATGTTTTTTTTTTATCGCGTTTAGCTTAATGATTAACGTTCCAAAGAGTCTGAACTTACAACAATATTTGTTCTGCGGAAGGTGCCAGTTTTATATAGTTACCATTTACATTTCAAAGTGTTTCCTTCTGGTCACTGGTATCATTGACTGCATTTCAATTAGTGCGCATAAGCAAATGCAAAGCGTTGAGAGATATTGTCTTTTTATTATTTTCATGAAAATGGCATTAAATAATGAAACAGCTGTAACACAATATCACTCTTTTTCTTCAGATTGCAAATGTGCTATTAAATGTCACTCCGACACAATAAGGGACTGGAACAACTCATTAATGTGTGTTTCAAAAAACACTACTCTAAGGTAATTAAATTAATCTTCTAGAAGAGGCTATTATCATCAGAAGTATCATTTAAAGATTCTATTGTTATTTAAAAAATTACACACACACGAACAAACAAAACAAAAAAAACAAAACAAAATCAAAACAAACAAAAAACGCAAAAATAACCACAAACAAACAAAACACAGAACAAACAAAATTCAGTTAATTTTCTATCTCTCTGTTATTTTTATAGATTTGAGTTATCGACAATGTAACATAAATGATTTTGCTTTCTTTAAGCACGAGTCACGTGCCAGTAGTTGAAACTACTGCATTAAGTGATCAGAATACTAGGGTACCTAGCCAGGAAGGTGAGGACGGTGCTCAAGATAATGAAAAAGTAAAAAAGAATCAACATATTGAAACAGAAGATTCTAAAACCAGTAAAGAAGATAAAGAAAAAGAAAACGAAGGTGAGCAAGATTTTGATTAATTCACTCAACAAATACAACGCCAAATTTTGGAAAAGGTTAACGGAATATTTATAACAAGATTACAAATATATTAAAATAATTCGAAGGTTATCAGTATATTGAAGAAGTTTATCGATGTTTATCAAGCTATTAAAGAAGGTAGTCAACATATTGAAGTAGCTTATCAATTGGAGATCTTAACCGTAGTCGATTACAGATATTTATAGTTCAAATACTTAAATCATTACTTAATAGATTATATCTGCATCTAGTATAATAAATCGTCAATGGTGTGGAAATTTTATTCTTTATTGTTGAACGCACAATGAAAAACAACTAATCGACAACTAATCGCATTTGTCCTTAAATATAATCTATATAATGATTAATGAAGATAATGGTCATAATTTTATTTCTATTTTCATATATTGTAGAATAATCCCGTAAATCGCACAATATTCTTCACACAATCATTAGAATTGAGTAATTGCTTGATATAATTTTAGATTAAACAATAGTTTTTCCTCAAACTGTGTGACATCACAGTTTAGAGAGTCACATGCACGTAGTTTTCTGTGTGTATGTTAAATAGATTTCAAGTGGTTTGTTTTGTTTTTCAGAAGATACAGAACGAATCTATACATTAGTGGAACTAAGCGTAGAATCGACCATTCTTATTGTTGGTAATTATGGCATAAAAATAATAACTTAACTGTTTATATTTGTGCCCATAAACCGGTAATGTGACTAACATTTAACATAGAATTATGCCGACTGACTGATACCATTTTTATGAATAACGATCCCATTCCTAAGCATGCATGACGATGAGCATGTTAGTCTAAGAAAGTCTTTAATAAATTACTCAACATTCATCCTGAGTTAACTGTTATAATATATTTCGTTATATGAGTCATCTTGCATACTGCACTTATTCTAGATAAATTAGGGGTGTTAACCACATTAAATTCACTTGCAATTCATAAACGCTTTGATAATAACATCATTATTTTGCGGCGAAAATTACCGATTGCGTTACGGAAAAAACAAAATTCTAAATCCTGTTTTTCATAGAAGTTAATATAAAAATAACAAACAAAAAAAAAAAAACACTTTTTTTATCACGTTTATTGTAATCCACGTATCAAATTTAATTCTAAAAACAGAAAAAACACGCCTATTCTTGGCAGGACTCCTCTTACATAGGTTGTAAGTTATACATGTAAATAATTCATGTTTTCTCTTTATGAATGAAAGACGGTTTGAAGATGCATTATTTCAAACAAGAATTAATATTACAGTTCACACATGTTGGAAGAAGCGGTTATAATGTTATAGCTCGAACTTAAAAAAAATGAGCTTATTTTTATAGTAACAGCAATGATTTCAAACAAGTGTACTTTCTTTCTTTTTCAGGAGTTTGTGTGGTTATTATATTGGCGATAACCAAAGGATACAGAATAATGCAGAATCGCCGTAATTCTAATTTAAATCTATATTCTTAGTGTTAAATGCTTATAACAAACTGGTTTCGATAGCTAAAAAAAACCCTACGTATTTCATAAAATGTACAAATATATACTATCTTATAAAGAGCCATTAAAACAATAGCTGTTTTCAATATTTTATATGATCTACATTTTTTATTGAAATAAGTAATTTGTTTTCTCTTTCAATTAGGTCCATTGCAAAGAATACATCAGTCAAGAGTTGATAATAGAGAAAAACATCACTACAAAGCTGACACAATTAACGTTCATTATGGAGCAAATGATCATCTGATAGGAAACTCTGAACAAGATGAAAAAATTGAAGAAGCAGAGCCTTGAAACCTTATGACGATTTCCAATTCTAAATAATCCTGTATTAATCTTTATTAATATTTGTAAAAATTAAGTGCAGCGCCTCTCGCGGTCTCTAAATGTTTTACCAGTGATCAATCATCATTGTCAGCAGTTACTGTAATTGTTTGTTAAACGAAGCTTTTCATATTTATAGATTATGCTGTATGGATTTTTATTTATATTTGAAGTATTAGTAGTCAAATCATGAATAAAGGGAGATAACTTGTTTTACTTCAATGCAATAATGTGCTACATGTACTAGCTTAAAATTTTACTTGATATGATGCAGTAGATCAACAGATAAATAATAAATGAACTTGAAAAGTCAAATATTACTTGATATATCTGGACATATCTAAAAGTTTCACAGTATAAGAATAACCTACTTTACACATAACATTATTGCAAACAACTGTAACAGTTTACAATATATAATATATAACATTGTTTTACTTATGTACGTATAACTAGACAAAACTTATCACCACCTTCTAGAATTGTTTGATACATTCTATAGTTTTAACAATATTTGAAAATACTTATGGAAAATGTGCCTATTGTTGAACGATTCATTTTAAGCACATATTACAAGTATTCTATATAATACATTATGTGTATACGAAATACCGATTTCAAAAGTTATTTAAATCTTTTAACACAAATACAACTGATTTAAACATAACATCCTAGAATCTTAAAGTCAGAAAATAAATTCTTCAAACAAGTCTATGTTCGCCAATACCTTAAAGTCCATATAACGAATGATTACATGTTAGCTTTATCAATTGCTTATGAAATATTAAATCTGATACCCTCTAAATTTAGAGTAAACAGTAAGTGTTTTCAATATCGCGCATGTGTTAAGACAATTATCAAAATAAGCGGTGGGGGTTTAAATGTTATTGTTTAATGTACATGAAGTTAATAATTGAGGTATTGTTAAATGAACATTTTATGTATGGTAGTTTCATTTGCAAATGGTGGTTTTGATTTCATCAAGTATATAATGATAGAAATTTATAACTTGAATTATGATTACACAGAAAGAAGCAGCTGGAGCAGCAACAACACCAACACAATTTCAATTGGCCCGTGCTGGTTCAACATAATTAAAATATCTGTGCCATACATTCTGTCTATTTTTTTTATTTCATACCATAGATATAACCGCTACACATTTTGCAATGTTTTATATTAAGGTAAGGAATAATCTACTTACTTATATACATGTAAACCACTGATATGCATGCATATTTTAATTTACTACATGTTTTATCAAAACAAATACATGTACAGTGTATTTACATTTCCTTAAATGCAAACACTTGAGTTTTTCTTTTAAATAGACGTCTTTTTTCGCCTTCCCTCCCCTTTTGAGACCCCACATAGTATAAAATGCCATATTTAGACCCCAAGCACTTGTTTCTTTTTTAAGAAATGGTATTAAAAAAATAATTACTTTTTCAGCGCCAACCTCAGTCAAATAGATTCATCAAAGGGGTGCCAGAGGGAGATGTGCCCTCTTCTGCTTGGGGGTTTGAAGGGGGTCAGGAGACCCCCTCATCTCAAAGAAATATTTAGACGTGTGAGGACTAAATGGCCTCAGGACGACCTTAAAGTAACGTGTAACCAACACTGAAATGCCTTTGACTCTATCTTAATCAATTGAGCACTTTGAAATCAGTTTTGATGGAAAAATCCACGCAAAATAGTGATTTTTGGCAATTTTCCCTCGTTGCCATTGTAACAGGAAATGTATGATTGAGTATGCGGTTACAAAGGCTATGGTTCAGTTAACATTTGTTCTAAGTTTAACAGTATTGAAGCCTTTTTTTATAGTTTCATAGCAATTTGATCTAGTAACAGGAGGCTTTTCAGTGAAAACTGCAATTTATTTACAAAATGCTCATGAAGTAATTGATATCATGGTAAAAAAATAATAATGTTTAAATGCTGAATTATGCAAATGCCGGGGTTTATGGCATGGCGATCACTAGTAGCATGTTAGTTCAACGAAAGCGCTAGTTTATAGTCTTGAACAAATTTCACAATATTCATTCTAAAATAGGCGGTATGTTGTCTGTTTCACTATATTTCGTTATAAATATCAGTTTGAATACAACACTAGATACCGCTTTAAATTCACTTGTTAGTCATAACATTCGGTGGGAAACCATTTACAGGTAATATTATGTTAACGTTTGTTTATAAATAGAGCTTATGTTCTGTAAGGTTAGTTCTGATAACGATTTAGAGACTATTAAAGTGAAAATCGGATATTAAAGTAGGTAAATTGTAGGTATATTGTAGTTTAGATTGTTGGATAATAATTACATAATTACTGCAGATATTTATAATAATTATTAACATTCCTAAATGATATTTTACTTACTTTTATTAGAATTAAAGTATGATATTTTCATGAGTCATTTCAGAACTTGTGATTTTTTAGTAACTTATCATTATACATAATCATGGGAATAAAATATGTCATTTCTTCTATTATTGATCAAAGGCTATATCTTGACAAAATATTCCTCACAGTAATTTGTAGTATTTGTCGTTTTTAAAAATATGCAACTTATATACACACCTGTTTCAATGAATTATACATGTATGGCAAATATAACTATTTTAGTTCTATATTTAACCGTTGGGAAACCAGGAACATGTACATGTACTAGATTTTCACGTGACGCTCATGTATTTCATATTAACGCTTTAAAGAAGCATACCATCAGAGTCATGCATATTTTTATGAAAATTTAGAAAATGTAACTAAAAGTAAAATATTGTGAAATAATCAAAGGAACAAGTAATTTACATATTGTAATTGTAAAATTACCAAAAAGGTCAAAATATGTAAAAAAAAAAGAAAACCCTTATTGTGTTAGTCACGCAGTAGAAATATGGTGATACATTCAGCAAAATGATTTATCAAACTAATGGGTAATTTATAACATGTACTGGATCTTGAATCTTTTTACTTTTTCTAGTTTGATTTTCTTGAAATAAACTGGCTCATCGGGAGAGCACGTGCTTAATTAAAAAATAAATAGAATTTTATGTTCCGCAGAGAATTTTTTTTCTAAATATCTACTTATAAAGTTCATTTTTTTGTTACGCAAAATTAAAGAATAACTTGCCCAATTTAAATAATTTCGACGTTTTCATAAAAATATTCTCTGTGTATTTGAGTATCCAAATCTAACGATCAGATCGACATTTGAACAGACGAGGGTCTGAAAATGAGTCAGAATTGTGGTATCTTAAGTTACATTGTATATCACCATGTTGAAAATAGTCATTAACAAAAGAAGAACTTAATTGTTCATTTTAATTACATATTGCATATAAGTATTCACGTGCCTCGTTACCACGGACAAAAAAAACAAGGCTATATTTGTCAGTGTTACATTGCAATGGTACATTGAAGACTAAACACTCAATGTTGTTTAAGCCCACCTACTACCGTTTTTGTTTCATACTGCGATGCCTCTTTACCTCTTCCACGGCCAGTGAATATAAACAGTTCTTTGAATTTTTGAAATGATAGTTTATATGTACATGATATGTAATATGTCATAGTTTATATAATAATTCAAAGGTAATTAAAGCTGCAAGCCTCGATATTCAAGCTTATTTCCATGGACATTTTGCAAATGTAATTAAGGAGTGAACAAAAAATACACATTGCAATTGGAACTTGCAATTCACGTAAATTACCAAACATTGGCCAAAATTAGTAAAAAATATACCTTACTGTGTTTGTCACGCAGTAGAATTATGGTGATAAATACTGCACTTATAGTCATGTAAATTATCTTGAATCTTTGATATATAAACTTTTAGTGCTTGTTCTAAAGTTTGATTTTCTCGAAATATGTTGGCTTCTTTATAGGCATGCAGATTCAAATAAAATGTATCAAATAAATAAAAGAAAAGACAGTAGGGAAATCATATAACAATGAACATTAAAATAATCAGCTAAAATAAGATAAGTCAGCTTCACACCAAGCGGCAAAAATATTGTCAGTTGACTGTTTTCGACTTGCTAATCAACTGCGATATTAACGCACGTCGCAATTTTTATTTTAGACATTCAAACGGAAAGTGGATGTGTAATAGCCAATAATACAATTTCACAAAAAAAAAAGAGAATTTAACAAAGAATACTCACAAAGGCATGCCTATACGTTGACATCATTGCTCTTCATATACAATAATTCGATTAGATAACAAAGAATAACTAACGCCCATAACACGTTATTCCAAATCTATAGATGGATATTACCATGTAATTGATCACTTTATTGCAGTATTAACATTCCTATTCCATATATTGCTGTATTTGAATCACTTTTGTTCACTTATTGTTATTATCCTTCCTGAACTATTTCTATTTTCTTGAAAATTATTTTAATACAAATATCAGATGAATTGAATAAAACATGAAAGCGCGGGTAGATATTTATCATTCAGTTCAGATATGGATGAGAAGTATCACTAACATGTTACCACGATTAAAATCGCAATCTGACAAATCCCTATGTTTCATGAATGATAATTTGTGCGAATGATCATGTATTAATCTTTACATGATCTAATGTATCTATGATCTATAAGACTTTTTAAGTGACAATTCGTAAGAAGAGTTTAATGTCTTCAACGAAATTACACACTTTTTCACAATATTTACTAGTGTGCCTCACCTTACAAAGACATCGTTCAAATAAATTATAAAAACCCATAATTGATACTATAAAAAAGCCCATCTATTTAATCCATCTGGCCTGACACATTATGCTTGAAAACAACTCAATAAATTTTGCGTCTATATGAGAACGATTCTCTAGATAACTAGTTTCTATATACAGTATTCTAAATATAAAGACAGCGTAATCTAAATATAAATACAGCTAAAAGCAAATAAGGGGACAGGGTACACCTTTTATACACGATAACATAATATCTGTCCCTAAAATATTCGTTAATATAAACATGTTTAAGTACAAAATTTTATCTAACATTTGGTTTAAACATTCGAGTCCGCATGTAACAATAATCAATGTTTCTTTATTCTTAAGGCGTATGCTTCAGTAACGTAAACACATAGAGAGCAATTACAACTACATTATAGAAATTATCTTAGGTTTGCGTGACCTGAGAATTTCATAACAGTAACATTTGAAGACAAAAACTGAGGTCAACGACCTAATTTTCGAGTGACTTGCCCTTAAAATAGATTTTTCTTTGTTTCAGGCCATTTTAAGGGCTGGTATTTTTTACCTTAGTCGGACGAGGTTCATTATTTCTATTTTTACTATCGGTTTATCTTATTCAATTTAAATTTGGCCATTTGGCCACAATACAAACATATATATTGACTGAACACAAGAAATTACACAAACAAATCATTACCAATTAATGAAACGTTGTACAATTACCTACATGACAGTCAGCGACATGACAATTAGAAAACGTTAGGCTGATGAATATTTACCCCTTTATATAAGCAAATTGTTTAAAATCCAGAGCGGGAAATTCATGTAAAGATTTGTAATGAAAGTATTATGTTTATAGTTATATAGGTATTTTACCCATTGAGCTTAATAATGAATATAAAGTACTTTTATATTCAATTTCCTTTTTATTTTACGTCCTATCTGCAATTTATCAAGCTGTATGGTGAAAAATTGTAAAGCTGCCCAGGACGTCTGCTAAAAGCTTCTGTTTATATAAGTAAGATTCAAATTTATCAGGTATCTAATACAATAGTTTGTCATTGCATTATAGTGATTATCTAAAGGATTAGAACCAAGCACACGTTTAAGGCACGTCAGCAAGGTGACATCAGAGACCAAGTAGGGGTAGCGTTTGCTGATCTGGTATTCAAAAATGAAAAAAGTATACAATTGTTTGGTAAATATATATATATATATATATTTCAGTGTGTGTATGCTTTGGTCTTTAACATTAAATTAAGTCCTGTACTTTCATTTCATGACATAACATAAATGCTTCAGTGTGTGTATGCTTTGGTCTTTAACATTAAATTATGTCCTGTACTTTCATTTCATGACATAACATAAATGAACTAAAATAATACATAGAGGATATTCAAGTTTTTTCTATAAATACATGATTTATTTTCATCGAGTGGTATGAAAATAAATATTTCATGAATGGCGGTAGCCACGAGTGAAATATGGTAATTTTCATGCCACAAGATGAAAATAAATCATGTATTTATAGAAAAAACTAGAATTTTCTTTTTATTATATATATTTTTCTCTTTTTTGCTTTAAAATTTGAAAGACTTTCCCTTAAATTTTGTGTAATGGCAGAATTTAAAAGAAAGTAGTCCGGCAAGACACCAGTGAAAATACGGAAAATATGTAGTGAAAAATAAATTTTAAAGTGAAAATAGGAAAATGAAAATCCGCATTTTATTTCATCAATATTTCTCAATATTTCATTTATAAGTATATAATAAAAGCTTTTACCTAATGCTTGTTTATATCAATATGTTTGCAAGTCATTGATAACAAGCATTGGTTATTAATATTTATCACTGTGACAGAAACAACTTGCTACATACGTACATTATAAGATATGACAGACTGATGATTTTGGCATAACAACGGATCAGATAAACTATCTTACGGTACGGTATACGTTAAACGTATTCAAGTGAAAAATACATTTGTAAGAGATACCAGAATTGCCATGTTTTAAAGATTTTTTTCTTTTAGATACGAATACTTCCTGTTCTTTTCGGAACGCTTCTGGGAGCCAGAATGTCATTGAATACCCGGAGATCTATACAGGACCATCAGGTGTTCACTTATGATCTTCTAGTCACAAACGTTTGTAGTCATGCTAATTTCAATAGATCCCAATCATGTCAACAGAGTGGATTTCTACTATCTGAAACAATAAAACATTGTGGATTCCAGTCATTGTGTGAACCTGAATATAAAGCGAGATGTATTAACACGCTTGAAGGTGGAATGGCGCACATATGCGTACCTGTAGACCTGTCATGTGAAAAGGGTAAACATTCTTATTATTGTTTGCATATTAAAAAGTTACAAATTCTTAGTTATTCAAGTACATTTGTGTTACAGATAAGGGGTAAATCTATGAGAGTATTTTGGACAAAACTTTTTTGTAATTGACTCAGTGGTTAAAAAAGAACTGTTGTTAGAAATGAAACAATCTAAAAATATTTAATAATTATTAGTCTATGTTTCTGACTTTTGAAGCTTTCTAGTATTGCTTACATTAATGTTATTCTAAAGTATTATAAAGAAAAGCTTTGTTGTACTATGCTACATTATAGCATTAAAAGCGTTTGTTTTCATTGAACTGATTAATATATATATTATATACCTTTACATTTCTTCACTAAAATACTAAAAATAAGATTCGATCTGTATTGGTACATTTAAGGTGTGTGGAGAAAAGCCTGGATCGACAAGGAGAACAAGAATATTGTCAAAGTACAGGAGGAAATTTGCCCAGAACGTAGATTTCAGCCTAATAAATCAAATTGTTTCGATGCTTGCAGAAAAGTACATTTAGACTTAAATAACCTCGAGGACTGGTATATCGTCTATTCCACTGGAGATAATAAATCACCTACATATGTTTACTGCAATTATAAAAAAGGATTTTATAATCTCTCAAATAAAACCTTTCTCAATTACGACCAAGACAGTGCACACGAAATCTACTTCTGTCGAAACAAAAAGGAGATCAACCCAGGCTGTGTCGAAAACAAGAATCCGTTGCCTAGTGAGTCAATTGTTTAATTATATTAAGCATATTTTATGGTTTTTGTAGTACCTTGTCTGATTTTAAATCAGGGCAAAAAAACATTATCTCCTTCTAAACTTACCTCCTTACGCATCAAGTGCCAAATTATACACACGTTGGTTATTTAGGTAGTTTATCCAAAAAAATAATTAACACTGGAATAAAATAATGATTACTTACTTTTTATGTATATGTATGTTTATAGAATGTCTAATATTCATTGGTTACAAAATGAAAATTTGTTAGTTGATAAACGACATATAATTTTATTCGCAAAAAGAAAGGTGCTTAGTATCGACTTATGCGAAACGAATGACAGAGGTCTAATGTATATTGATAATTAGAAATGCATATATTTGCTCACAAATGTAACTATTGTAAAGTATTCTGTCAAAACCTGCTTTGAAAAATTATATATGAGGGCCAAGTTAATATATAATAAATAATTTTACTTTGTACACATGTATCATAGTTAAAATTTGAATATTACTTGATATGCGTTTTTGAAGCTAGTAATATAGGTTGTATTGCCGCCACATATTTCTGCCTTTAAAATCTTCTAAATTTCTTTTAAATCGGTTTATTTATCTATGATCATGTTCTTATTCTCTCATAACTATTAAGAATGGTTTTGCACTCTTATTTCTTCTATGACTTTGTTATATTTTGTTAATGTATGTACAAAAGTGATACAAAATAAATTGTCTGCTATCGTAATTACATTTTGTGACTGACATTTAATTTCAAACTTTATATTTCTATAAGATGGGACCTGTGTAGCTGCATGTGCGTCAGGAGAATGTAGAGATGACCATGACCATTTTATCTGCAAGCGAAATTGTAGGTCAGTAAGAAGTTTGACAAAGATATATAAAGTATTGTAGAAAACATGAGATTTTATATCACCAAATATAGACATCATATATTTTTTCTTTAATTTCTTGAAATATTTTATTAACATTTTTTAAAGAAAAAAATATACACAATCGACCCATTTCAGAAACATTGTATACAGTACATAATGATTTGTTTAAACATATCTAATTATAAAATTCGAATACAAAGCGCAATAAAATGATATATTTATGAGACATGTATGCTTACTTACACATTGATTGTTTTAGTTCCAGCTCAAATATAGGAATCAGTGAGTCACCCGGAGACAGCATCAAAGGTTTGTTGCCGAAATGCGTTTGATAAAACTAACAATTTAGAATTTTGACATTTTATCTTTTTCTTAACTGTATCAGTTTTGATAAAATTCCATGCTTGCACACAATTTATAACATTGATTGTTTCGTACATTGCTTTAATTTCTTGCACGCACTGACGCACTTCTGTACAGAATATTGGCTACGGGTGAGATAGACAGACAGACTGACAGACAAGATAAATGTAGATAACACAGACAGACAACACTGATGCGAAAGTAAGTAGGTTAGAAGGCTGACGTGCGACCAGGTGGATAGATGAACACTAGGTTTTTAGTTTTCTTTTTGTACAGATGTTAGAAACAAGTCAACGGAAATCGCTTCAGAGGAAAACAAAGAACCAATTCAAACAGACTGGAAGCATATATTACTTATAGCTATCGGTAAGTAAATTGTTGTTGTTGTAATGGCTTCCTCTGAGCTATCTACAAATGTACACACAATCAATAAGATTAAAATATATATCATATCAACATGACCAAACAAATGCAATTTTATGTACAGAAGTATAACTTTCTAGGATATACCAACCGAATCAACTCTTGTAAAACGACTATTATCAAAAGAGATTTTCCTTTGAAATATTATTACCTTTTAACCCCCACCCTGAAAACAAATGTGAAAACTGTAACCTTTGTTACCTTATACGACATTGCAAATGTTCGGTTTAGCTTTTCAAAAAATGTCAACTGTATACAAATGTAAATTAACATTTAGTCTAGCAAAACAGGTGTCGCACATTCTTTAGCACATCAGATGAGATTTCAAATATACAATATTGCCTCTTTTGTTTCTAAAATAAAAAATCAGTTTGAAGGAATGGACCTTCCATGGTTCTGCTATACGTTGACATTTTTTCTCTCATTTTTGTGAAACGATTTATATCAACAAATATGTTTAGAAAAGCAAAACATAAGTTATCATTATTTATTTTATTCTGAGCAAAAAGTACCATGATTCAAATTTGACTCATAAAATAATATAAAGTAAATTTGTCCATATTTGTCCATTTCAGTGTTTTTTATTTGTGCGTTCGTATTCATTGGAATCTTATATGCAGTAATCCGCTACCGTAAGTGTCATTTCGTGTCAATAATGAATCTTTAAAAACGGTATTTTTAAGTTGTTTTTCTAAGTCTAGGTTTTATCTGAAATACAAAAAAATCATGTTTGTTAGAGCAAATACCCATTAAGGTGCCAAAGTAAGGATACACGTGGCAACAGTGTAATTTTGTATACTAATTTAAGCAAACTAATCACATATTTAGTTTGAAACACTTTGCAACAAAATACTTTTTTTCAGCCCTAAATAACAATATTCTGTTTATAAAAAGTGAACATAGGTATACTCAATAAATTTTCGCATTTATGTTAATATCTTTCTTGAATGCATTATTATACCAATTTTCCCTATTATACCACATTATTTCATTGTATTTGTATTCAAACGATAATGACTAAAGCATTGATTAAACTGCTTGATATGAAACGAACGAAAGAACGAACAACACACAATTTTATCTATATTGTATTTTTGTCTTTAAGTTATAAATGGAATTGGTATTATTAAATAATCTAAGTATGTTATTCAATTATAGGTAAAAGACATGGAAGAAATCCATCTAACGGTAGGATATTGATTAATTTGAATATTGTCACGAAATAATATTTCTTTTAAAAAGTTAACCGAACTTCTTCAATTACATACATAGATTTGAATTTTCAGTCAAAAATTTTATTTCGTACGTCGCACCAACATTGTGAAGGTCATATGGCACCTTCCCAGCTTAAGTGGTTGAGGAAGACCTCAGGTGCCCCTTCGTACTTTTTTAGGCACTTGAATAGAGAACGCCGGCAATCCATAAGTTAGCTGGGCAGCTTTCTCAAAAATAGAATATGGCGACACTTGTGTGTCTTGAACCTACAACGGTAAGATGCAATTGGTTTGAAACAAAACCGACTTTAAACACTTGGCCAGGGACGCCCCAGTGAAAGACAAATAACAATTTGAAATTGACCCTTGTACTTAACGAAATTAATAAATTTCAGTTTTTGTCAATGACATATTATTCACAGATCTTCAAATGACACATGTTTTAGAACTTTTTGATAAACGGTTCGTTCTAATTTTAAATAACGGATGTGAAATTTGGGGCTTTGCGGAAGTAAAGAAGCTTGAAAACATTCATGTTCATTTTTGTAAATCATTTTTAGGTGTAAGACCGCAGACTCAGAACTCCTTTATTTTATTTATAGTGAATTAGGCAGAAAATTTATACTATGATGCTAAATAACACACAAACAAACAAAACAAAAGTGTTGGACAAAATTTTTAAAATGTTTATTATACCTTTTGGGTTTCTACCATGCTGGGTTATATAGGGTGTAGGTAATGAAAAAATATGTATTAATTTGTTTAAGCAGAGACTTAAAGATACTTTTTTACAAGACCTTAGTAGTCCAGTTGAAAACTCAACACGAGCGTCTTCTTACAGATTAGTTTGGTTTTAAAGAATAAAGATACATGTGGTTAAATTTCGAATTGATTAGCAATTAAAACAGACCGATGGCACAAACCAAATAAAATACCAAGAAATAAAAGAAAATGTTATGTATGCAAACTTTTTGAAGACGAGTTTAATTTTTATTGAAGTGTAGTGTATATACATTTTTAAGAATAAAATACATTGCCAAACATTTTTGGAAATATCCTAATGTTATGAAGTGTATTTAACTTATGAAAACAGAAAATGAATATTCACGTAAACAATAAGCAACTTTTGTATTTAAAGCTTTCAAATTGAAAAATCAGTTGTTATTTCAAACCTAACTGTTCTCCTTACCATGTCACAAATGACAATGTTATTTCCTCTGTTTTCTATATGTTTTGCATATATGTATGTAAAAAATTGTAATATGTTTCATTTTTAATTTTATTTTCATGTTTGAACAGCCACAATTGGCTTATTGTTTTGCAGATTGTATAAGAGTATTGTACTGTATAAACTCATGGGTTGTAACCTTTTGTTGAATAAACTATCTATCTTAATATAACTTAAGAAACGTTATGAAGTGTATAGTCGCCTTGTCCACTAAATAGTTATAATTTAAGGCCATATCTATTATTTCTATACTTAAATGTTGAAATTTGAATTTAAGAAATTTAATACGTTTTATATTTTACTGGTCCTTCGGAATCATTGATGCCAGCACTATTAAGTGTTGAGAATTGAGCACTGCTCAAGCCGGTGCTAAGGGGCGAGAGGGATGTTCCACTTATTCATTATCCCTCATGTACAGACTCAATGAAACCGAGTCTGCAATTGTCATGTAGTTTTGGTGAGAATAATGCTTCCAATGGATCACTTTGTTTTCAGATTTGTTTTTCATTTAATGATTTATTTACTTTCAGCTCTCGAAATGCTAAGTCGTTCCCGTCAAGATTTACCTGAGACGGAATCACAGAATAACAATAATGGTATGATCAAAATTAATCTATAAATATATATCGATTTTGACTAACTTCATTCCTTTCCTTGAAATAAAATTATCCTAATGAATTGCAGTCATTTGCTATTGTTACTTTAATCAAAACTACTGAATGAACTGTAATGTTATTTTAAAATTTGTTTCTGAAATTTTCATTTCTTTCATAGCATTAAAAGAACCCAATGAGGTCCAATCCTTGAAACATAGGATTTGAATTTGTAACTTTACATATATCTACACTTAAAACCCAAGTATATTAAATATATTAAAACATATACTAAGAGCTTATTTATGCTATTCTAATTCTTACACTATTCAAATTTTGATAACTTTCACATTTATTTAGAATAATTATTTTTGGAAAAATAAGTGAGCGAATGATCTGAAAGTTTGTACACAATTTGTTGGTCTGGATCTACAACAAATGGAACATAAATCTAAAAATATTTTTAGTTCCGGCATGTCAAAAAATCTCAGTGGTTTCCATTTAATTTAATTGAATGTATACAGCCATAAAAATATTAGGTAATTTAAAACTGTGTGTGGTATACTTACATGTACAACTGATATTTCGTCTGCTGTAAGTATTCTATCAAAAAGCATTAACTAATATAACAATGATGCAATTCATCTCCTACCTTTAAATAAACATTATACATATACCTGTTATCTGGAATATAAGACATATTTTTCTCGAGAAATAGAGTATTAAATAATGAAAGCAATTATTAAGATAATGATTTACGATGATCCATAAATCAATCAATTCCTATTTTAAAAGTTTTAGATAAGCAAGTAGGTGTTTACTTACCCCCGCCCCACATTAAATATCGAAATATTCTGCTTTAATGGTGTAAATCAATAACGGCACGATCAAATTGCTTTCATATCTTTACCGTCACATCTGGAAAGAAGACATGAACAGTTTCAATCAAAGCAGGTCTGCAAGTTTTGAAACATTACGTAATGACATATTAAAATGTATTTTAGTTAGATTAACACTGATTTCCCTTAAATATCTCATCAGACAGACACATTATTTTGATCTCATCTTTCAGATACAAACAGGTATGATACTGATATTTTTACAACACAGTGCATATTTATACCTTTTACCGAAATCGTGTTTTCATTTGGCTGAATAAATCAGTAGTTGTGATTCCATCATTCGAAATGAAAAGCATTGACGTGTAAGCAAACACTTTAAACATATAAAAAACATTAAAAGACACAAAATGCTAATAAGAAAGTATCAGTATTTCTACTTTCTAATCTTATAATTAAAAAATGTGTAGTTTTAGGTTTTAATATATTTAAGTCCTGATAAGGAGGAAAAAAGAGATAAAGGTAAATTAACCTCTTTTAGTCATTTTTCTGTATATCTTATGTTTTTACCTCAATGGTCGTCCACCGTCTGTGGTCCACATTAAGATCATTAATTTAATACTTTAGTGGTCACATTTTTGCCTCATTTGCCACCAACTTCAGGATGTTTGTTTAAGTAATTGCTTGGAAGAGTCCGAATATGGGTTATCTCAGATAAAAAACAAGGCCACAGGAGCCAACAATTGAGAACTCTTGTTAACTTAGTGGCTACTGTCTTGGTCCAAATATGGGGAAATTCGTCAGAAAGGTTGTTTTGGTGATTTCTAGCTCATAAATGGTGGTCATAGTTGGTCTAAAACTAGGTCGTACAGGCCAAATACGGCAAAACCTTGTTAACATTTAGGGGCTACTGTTTCAATCTTAATATACTGGAAATTGGCCAGAAAGGTTGAAAATATGATTTCTATGTCAAGTTCGAATATAAGTCACCTGAGGTAATAAAAAAACAAATAAAATAAAATACACACTCAGAACACTATGAATATAATATTCTTAACTCATATATCTTAAATGATTAAAGGTAATTTTTTTTACTTCACTTCAGTGTTGTTATATTTTCTAGTTCTTCGGGATCATTGTTGCCAGCACTATTAAGTGTTGAGAGTTGAGTGCCGCTCAAGCCGGTGCTAGGGGGCTGTAGGGATGTTGCGCCTATTCATTATCCCTCATGTACAGACTCAATCAAACCGTGTCTGCAATTATCTTGTAATTTTGTTGTGATTAATGCTTCCGAGGGATCACTTTGTTTCCAGAATTGAATATGAGTCATCTGTGTTCAAACACTTGGTGACAGCCCATTAATGGAAAAATATTGTTAACATTTGCTGTAATTCAGATGAAGAGAGAAGATATGAACGTTATAAGTTTAAGATTTTATCTATCTGCTTTTCATTCACTGGAAGAGCCTTAATAACAGTTGAGCGATATAAGGCATATCATTACCCTCTTACTGGTGTTAACTGTTTTAATCATAATAAACAATACACCCGCCCGTGCTTTCCCCTTTTGCCATCTCCGATATGTGTTTAGCCCTGCTGGTCTCCTTGTCGGTGGTTTTGTTGGGGGGGGGGGTATTCGTTCAATGAACACCACTCTCCCTTGTTTGCCTTTTTTTCATATCTTGAATTATTATTCACTTCTTTTATGTTACTTCCCATAAAATCACTGTTTTAAATATGTGTCACTAAGTTATGATTATGAAAAGTTGGGTATTGATGTGGTTGCGTTTGTTTATATTTATTTTTTCTGAACAAGTCTCGTTTTCATCTGTAGTGTTTCTTTTTTTAGATTCATTAAAAGGGCAAACAACATCCGAAGATATGATTTCGGATGTATAGCATGTCTTGTTTACAGCGTCTTTCTGCTATCTAAATATTTTATCTTTAAGCAATCAACAAAATCGTCTGAAGTATTCTGCTTTTTATTTTTGCTTTTGATTGTCTTTAAGTTTTATATATTTTGTTATCTATTTTTGAATAGGCAACCAAGTGTCTCAAAGCAACACATAATGTTTCTTGATAATTTAAATGATATTCAAGATACAAAACGTATCAAAGCTCATCTATGTAGTGCAGAGTAATAGTGATATTTAATAAGCAATAGTCTATAAAACAAATTGTTAACAATTACAGTTTTTGGAAATATTTTAATCATATAAAGTGTACATTTAATCACAAGATCCAATACACATTGCAATACTTCTAATTATAAACCAGTCTATTAAATGTATCATTCGATAAAACAAAGATAGTATAATGTGTTTTAGTATACAAAACAAACATTTCACCACACTTGAAAGATTAGATTTATTTGAAAGATTAGATTCATTACACAAGAAAGGTTAAATTGCCAAGGACATGTGCTTGTCTTCTATGAATATTTATGAAAACTGATCAATCCTAAGTCAGCTAGCGGCAACAGATCCTACCCAAGTGACCATTGCAACCAAGTAGCCGTCTTGTTATGGTCTGAATTAGTATAAATATTTTAACGAATACATCAACTGATTGAAGAAAACAAAATATGAACTCATAATTTTTGTCTTGCTCTACTCAACGTAATAAGTAATGAAGTAGAGACTTATGAATATTTTTTGAAAACTCAAATGAATTTAGAAACAAAATTGTTTTATTTCACTAAAAATAAATTAATTAATCAATAAATAAGAATGAATTTATTAAAAACAGATGTAAAGGGAGAACACGATCATTACGATATGTACATTTATGAAATGCTTTACATTTAATTAATTTATAAATTCAAAAAATAAGCTCCCCTAAAATTAATTAAACAGGTACACCAGTGAGTTTGTTCATTCTGTTTAATTCGTAGTCTGTAAGATGAAGAAGTTCATATTTCTGCAGAAACAAATTTAGAAGTCAAAAACGGTTTTGTGTTTCAGAGTCTGAAAGAAATAAGGACACGTTTGATGGAACTAGAGAAAAAGAAACAGAACTGGATCATGAGTTAACGAAACCACTTTTACAGAGGCAACCCAATACTGATCAGGTCGATAATAACATTGTTTTGTCGGTCGTATTTTTCTTTTTTGTACTTAGAATTTTTATATAAAGAAAACTATCAGTTAAGAAAATTAATATGAAATTTCAAGAATTGATAAAATCAGAACATGTAACAATTTGTGCTAAGAAATACTAAAGTTTAATAATGTCATTATTTTAATTATTAAAGATATTATATATTTTTTGCTGAAGTCAATTACTCTTTATTGAAGAATACAAGAATAACATTAACTTCATAAGTAAAGGAGTAAAATAAAAATATAAACTTGTTTAGTATGAAACATACATATTATGACTTTATAAAAGTTAAAAAAAAAGAAATAGGATTTTTAGAGTAATTTGTTTAAAAACTATTGTTTAAGCTTGAGTTATAAACGTCGTATGTCTAATGATTACATGCATAAAAAGACAGGGTTTAACATTTAAAACATGATCGCAAGACTTAGTGATTTATGAAATAATTCGAAATATATTGTAATCTGAAAACATCAATAAATCAATACAAATTGTTTTTTTCCTTTGCATTTAAGGATTGTTTAGAAGCTTGTGCAAGTCCATCAAACTCTTTAAAGACATGTATACAAGGTAAATTATCTAGACCAGTTACGTTATTATTGTTTATATTGCTTAAAAAAAACTTTTCCGCATAATTAAATTAATAATCTTCCTGCTTTGAAAAAAATGTGTTTTGTTTGTTGCACGTTAGTTTAAGATTTTGTAATCTGGTATGTATGAAAGAATCCAAAGCTGGTGGAATTCAAAACCAGAGCGGTGCGGGACAAGTGGTTTGAAGCCCCCGATCTTAAATATTCGGCCACGGACGCCAAATAAATGATACTAAAAATATTTATTTATTTCAAAGGAGGCGAACTTAAAAAAGAGGTGGACGATACATTCACTCAAAGCGTAATGGCAAATCTAAACATCAGTTTAATGTCGTGTGGCGCCTTGATTAACGACGGAAATCTAGAAGGAACTGTTTTTCGGGTTGGTTCTAAATATGTGATGACGGCGTATCATGTGATAAAAGACATTAAACGTAGGTTTCTAAATCTTGCCGGAATCGTATTTTAATTGAAACAGAAGATGAATAAAGCAGTAGCTGTTTACAATATTTATAAATAAGATGTGAAATTAGTTTTATTCAAATTATTTTTTTAAAAATATTTGAGATATTAATATAAATATCACTGCTGAACATTTTTTTGACTTTTACAGATTTAATTCAAACTGCACGTGACAACATATTTGTGAATTTTGCGGAATCTGTATGTGTTGTTTCCTGCAAAACGTACCGGGTAATCATTGAATTCTACGTTAAAGAAGTGGATATCGCAATTCTAGCGTTACATGATGTTGCGAACTTGGAGACACTCCCGAAACCGTTATTGCTGTGGCCTAAAAATGTAGATTTACTAAAAATAAGAAACATTTCTGTTATTGGTTATGGACATCCAGACAGTCCATATAAAAAACATTTGGAAAAATGTAAAATTCTAACAGATCCATTAACGGAAACAAGAGTGACAGCAGCTAAAGATTTTCTGCAGAAAAAGAAAGAAGAATTCACTCAAGATATAACATGGATTGGTAAAGATCATACATCTATTGATAGAGGATATGGAGATTATAATAATAGAAATATAATAAAATTTGACTGTTATATGGCAAAAGGGTTATCCGGAGGCCCAATTTTAACAAATGAACATAAAACTACTAGAGTTATTGGCATTGTAATAGGAATGAGGCCAGAGTTGTTCTATAACTTATCTCATAATAAGCAAGCCACATTTCCAAAGGATTTTATGTTTGAATTTGGTGTAAAAATGCATATAGTGTATGAACAACTCATTGCAGTTAATCCTGCCCTGGCACAAGACATTTTTCCACCCGATACAACATCGTCAAATGAACAACTATATCCATAAAACATGACGTCACTGAGTCACACTTAGGGATTTCTTATTCAATAAACTAATACAATACAGGAGATGTCCTCCCTATGCACACAGTTGTGTTGCGACTTCTAAGATTTTCCTCAAATTATAAAGCATTTACCAATTTTAACCACACGACGATGCAATGAATCATTAAATGATATATTAAATAACTATGTAACGTGCACTTATATTAGTGTAAGAAGAACACTTACAAAATAAATTATTTATATTTGAAATTGATAAAAATATAAGTTTTATCATGCTTTTTAACCTATTAAAGACACGCACATCATCACTAAAACTATTTTGGACTGTGTTACATATACACACATTGGCTAACAAACTGATAAACCAAGCTATATTTTAACAATGCTAAGCGTGAATACCTAAAAGTGTCTTTTAAACTCATGGATTTTTCCGCATGATATTAAAATTGCAAACCTAAAGTGTTTTTCTCTATATCAAAATTACAAACCTATAGTGTTTTTCTATTCCTTAACAAAAGGAGTTCCAGCAAACTACCAGGTGCTAGTGTTCGCTTTCTCACACGCCTTTTCAATGCTTTCCACAAATTGCTGGAACAAGAGCGAGCCCTTTTTCAGGAATGGAGAAAATTTCCCAAGCCTTCATGAGCAACTACACAATTTTTCATGAGACAGAGATATTTAACACATTGTTAAAGCCATGGGATGACATTAAGATCTCGTTTAGTGCCATTCAGAGACTGTTCCTTTTGTTACGTTTTTACAGCCATTCTGTGATTTTTTTATTTTACAGTAGCCTACTTTTTTGGTAAAAAAGTGTGCACTTGATATATGATTGGTTCATCATCTTGTGAATAGATGTTGCATAAAGTCACACTTTTAACCTATCGAAATCTTAAAAGATCTTCAATTGTTGTGTTTATGGTTCTTTCGTTTTTCAATTTGTTCAAGACGACTTTGAATGAATATTGTTTTATAATTACCCTTATGTGTATGATTTTTAAATTTGTTAAGGCATTTGTCAGTGAAACCCATATTGGATCTTCCAATTGTCTGGCGTATTTTATAATTACAAATTTGGGTAAAGTTAACTACGTTTGATCATGTGGCTTTCCCTTGTTAAAGGCATCCTTGTTAAATATCAAATTGATATGCCTGTCAAGAAGTTATAATCCCACGTTCATGTTTTACAACGGTAAGCATTTGACATTCAATGTTTCAACTTTACCCATAGTATTTTAACTCGACAAAAGGAATGCAATTCTATAGTAACCGCAAACACATGTCTGCAAGAAAGCAAAGCGCGATATATGAACGTGAAACATGCACCATTTCTTTTTGGCTATAAGCAGTTTACACATTGACATTGGAAGATTTACGATTTTATAGCTACCGTTAACTCCTTGCCTTTGTCGGACAAGCTACTTTCACTTATCACACTAAAAGTAAAAATAATCAGTTTAATGTTTCTGTATGTAAGTCTGATGTTGATATGAATATTGGGGTATAAATTTTGCCTAAATTGATGTTATGGTTATGAGGGATCATCGAATTTTGATCTAAATAGCATTGAAAACAGATGATGCATCATTGTTCATTATAATTAATGATGCAGCAAAAACTCTTAAGAATAACAAACTTTGGGCAGATAAATGTTTGAGTTGTTGCTATGTGGCGTTGCTCTAGATAGATTACATTAATTGCAAATAAATACTTTCGAAATAATTGATACTGCTCTATATAAAAACAATATGAATAGGTTAATAGATCAGAACATTTGAATCACAGAATCAACTAGCTTGTGGTTTAGCCAGGACATTTTATGTCAATCTGCTGCAGAAGTGTAACCATTATATCTTTTTTAAAGACAAAGTCATTCTTAATTACTGTACCAAAAAAAGATTTAAATCCAAAGATATTTTATTATGACAAAGGAGAACATTCTGCAAACATGGTATGATCAGACTAATAGCTACTGTTTCATTTACATTTTACATGATACAGATGTTATTGCTTTTGATAAACGTAAATTAAACAAACCATTCTATCTCGTGATTGATGTAATAGTCAGGTTTTAAGTCTAAACAAACAAAGACATAGTAAAGTTCACATGATGATTTTCTACCTTCACTAGTGACGTAGGAAGAGGCATGAGCGGGCATCCGAGTAGAATCAACGCAAACATATAACATGAAACGTATAATTAAAAAATAACCGTCCTTTGATGCAAAAAGTATTTGTCATAATTTGTCTACCCTTCTTTTAGTATGTAAATCTGCTGATTAGTCAAAATAAAGAAATATGTTTATGTTACCTTCAAAATAACATGTTAAAAGTTTTGAACAAGTAACTTCCATTTTGGTTTCCCAAAACCCACGTCTATTTTACACAAGAACAAGTTACTGGTCTTTGTTATATAATGTGTCAATGTAACATTTACATGAAATGTAGTTAATCCGGTTTATAGAATGTCACGCATGAAAAATACAGTGAAAACCCTCAATTAAGACAACCTTTTGGACTGGTCCAAAGTGATCTTAATTGCGGGGTGGTCTTAATTTTGAATATTCTTATTACTTACATACTTTATGACCATGGTCTATTTTAGCCATGTTACATGAACAAACAATATGTATCTTAACAATTATATAGAAATATGTTATAATATTTAATCTGATGAGAGGTAAATACGAAGAAATTTAACATTAAATTCTATTTGGTCTGATTTCAATATTTATTATTATATGATGTACATACTTCACATAATAAAAAAATAATTCTTCACAAAATAAATGTGGCGAAAACAACATTAATTAAACCACTCTAAAATTTACATTTTCACTTAATTTCATACAATAACCCAATAACAACAGCTTTTGACACCTTGTGAAATCAAGTATCATAAATAAGTTCATTCAAGCAGATGATACAACAAATTAAAGAATTAGGAATGTGTTGACTATGATATCAGTGGTCTCAATAGTGGGGTCAAATAAAGAAGTAAACAATTAATTCGGATTGAATCTGGTGGTCTTAAAAGTAAATAAGCGGGGTGGTCTTAATTCTGGACAGAAAGTTCCGTTCTTTTAAAATAGTCTTAATAGCGGGGATTGGTCTAATTCCGGGGTGGTCTTAAGTAGGGATTCGACTCTAATCTATATAAAAAATAGTGGAAAATCCTGAATAATCTATAAATGAATTGATCTATTTATAATTCATTATATACGCAGTATGCTAAAATAAAAAAATCACGGAGTATCGATTTACTACGATAGCTATACAGGAGTTCTAGAAGTTTGCATGGGATATTCAAAGGTAGATATTTATTTGTTTATTCAGATTATTGGTTATCATTTAGAATAACATGAAATAGTAAGATGCTTGTTTTTCTTGCAGGGTTAAAACTTAAACTGACTTTTATATATCATACAGAGCTTGACCTCACATTTATGTAGTTAAACAGTTATTATACACACACATGTCATCAACCACTAATCACATAAATCAATTTATTTCTCAGGTAAGGAAATAGTTTTTTATTTTTAACTATTTTAATCAATTCAGATATAAACATTAAAAATAAGTGATTTTTGAAACGGTAAAGTGAATTTATGCAGATATTTACAAACTGACGAGGATGTATTCTTGGATGCGTGTAATTTGACTACTGGTTTCCCAACACTACTGGTTTCCCAACACTATTGGTTTTCCCAACACTATTTATTCTGTATATTGAAAGAAAATGTTAAAGATATTGTGATTAGCATATTCGTAAGAATATTACTTGTGCATTCACTTTGTGTTGTCATTAAAGTAAATCGGAATTATTTGCTGCATTGTATTGGTACCAGAATTAAATGATATTTTATAGATCCGTGATAAAACTGAAGTGGTTTACCCAATACAAACCTAAACCAGAAAGTGAATTCTTTATCAATATAGAATTTTTAAAGGACTTGTGCCTAGTTGGAAATGATGTAACACTATCTTGAACAGGGAAATGAACGTTTCTCTATCTTACAAATTTAATTGATAAAGATGAAGTGATTAGATCTCATAAAAATGTGTGTCATTATTCGTAGCAGCAATATGTGAACTCAGTTGGTGTTCTGATAAAAAAAATGAGTTCATTTATTACATGATTATTGAAAATTATTACTGTAACATATTAACTTCAACAGTTTACGCCGCCAAAAAGTATTGATAGGTATTATACTGGAAACATTGAAGACCACTGCTTCCGTTATGCCAATATTTCAGCTTATAGTCATTTGGCCATGTTCAGGATATAAGCTATGTTTGAAAGTTTATACCATTCAAAATGGAATGTGAAGATATATCCTGGCAAAATGAAACGGTTCGTTAAATTTATGTTTCCTTTATATATCATTATATATATTATTATATTTGCGTAATTGAATTGCTTAAGTTTATAATATTAAGATGGTAAACTGTAATATATACCTAGGTTCCTGACAATTATGCCATTTGGTTCGAGGAAAATGTGAATTTTCAAAGATTAAGTAGTTATATACTTATATGTATTTGCTCACCAAACTTTTGAAGTTAAATAGTTTATCTTACAAATTACGTAATGTGTTTGTTGAAAATACTTTGTGAGTATTACGTGACCTTGCACCTAAAAGAACAATTATATTTTAACATATTTTAGATTATTCGTATAGACTATAATCATGTTTAGTCGAAATTTCTTTTTACATGCACAAAGTCAAGCGGTTTTCTTTCAAGTATACTAAACACTGTATCTGCAATTATAATGTAAAAATACTTTTGATTCAATGTCACATTTATCTAGTAGAATGTTGTATATACTCGTATATAAGATACATGTTAAATATGACAGAGATGTATAAATAAATTGGTTTTCCAAATCTATTATTAAACATATAGTTCAGCCGTACTGATATCGCTTAGTATTTATGAAAACCTATCAAATATGTCAATATAAATCGGTATTGAATGCGTCTTCGCTATTGCAGTAAAAAACAGTAAAATATATTTTTATTCCCATTATCCTTTTCTGATTATTTAAGTCGCACATGCAAACGAATAATGTTCTTAAAAACAATATGAAACACTTTGTAGTAAATCGCTCATATGACAATGATATAAAATAAAGTTACATTTTCATTAAGAATTTAAAGTTGTTTACTTGATTTTTTGTCTTTTTCATATTGCTTTCTGATATTATGAACTGTATAAATAATTTTAGTCTAGCTATTTCACACGAACTTAAGCAGAACCGCTTTTGATGATCATGATGTGATATAAATATAGATTCAGTTGGTTCCGTTGCATTGGATGGTCTCACAAGATATAGATAGAGATAAATTATAAACATCATTATCTGTTTTAGCCGATTTGTTACTGTCGATCATTATTAAAGTGATTATTATTAAATATGTCTATCTAATGGTATATAGTGCGTGAACAGGTTAAAGTCAAATAACTTTACATTTAATTTTGCCATAATTCCGTTCAATTTATAATCGGTAAATAACTCACCTGGTATATGAATCGTTAAATTGATATAAAGACTTAAGAGTGGGAAATTCCTTTTATATTTATGGCAGATTTATATTTAAACCAAAACATTTTTCAATACCAACTGTTTGTCAATCACCATTACATATCATAGTCAATTTTTTAAACTAAATATTCAATTCAGCTCAACTTGACAATAATAAATGAACTTATGTCACTTTAATGTAATATTATAGTATTAATAAGATGGTCACATGAAATTGAAGTTTAAAAAAAAACAAGTTGACCGGCACCCTTTCTTCTAATGATGAGATATTTTATAGAGAAATAAACATTTTAAAGTCACAAAATATAATAATAATCTTTGCACACATCGTGTACCAATTTTTATAAAATTCTACAAATTCATCTGTACAAAAAAACTTAAACTTTCAACAGTGATGAAAGAAAAACATAGAACATCAACAACAACAGCAATAATCCAAGCAATCAAATAGGCAATACTTAGGAACAATTTTTGACTCTGAAACGGACCGTCATTCCGACAGTTGACAACGGATTCTTAAAAATGTGTTTGTGGTATTCCCGAATAATACGATTCAGAAGAGTGAAGAAGCATCATGATCAACTGCATGTGTTTTATTTTATCGAAAACCGTTAACGCTTTCAAGGAATGCAACATTCAGAAAACTTCATATAAATATCTAATGTGTTACATTTAAATGTATTTTTTTATGTTCATAACTCATAATTTCAAAGAGGAGCCACTATCAAACACAAAGCTCGTAGGTAAAATTTCGAAATTGCTGCTTTCTGTTTTTTAGAGCCGTTAGGACATGAGTTCATTAGACAACGGCACTCTTACATAATTATTATCATTGATTAATCGTATCCTTTCCAATTTAACATTTAGCAATCTGGAACCTATTTGAGAATGTCAAGTGATGTAAAACTGTGTCACAAGAGTTGGTGAGCGCGAAGTCTTGTTTTAACCTTTTTGTTTGTTTATATTACTTTGGCTTCTTTTTCTTAGTTTTAGTATGGTTTTGTAATGTTTTGTAATGTATGCTTCTTTTATGCAACTAGTATTTTCAAATGTTTCTCTGTAACTATATTGTTTGTAAATAGTAATTTAATTTTTTTACCCATGTAATATGGTGCTATATCAGCCAAATATGTATCATTTGTGAAAAACAAATATGAAAATAAATATTAAAATGGGCTGAGCCAAAATGGGACTTTTTCAGTGATTTCTCTATTGCAATGAGTAGCTTGAGCTATTCATGTCATCATTGTAAGACATTATCTGGATATAATTTTTTTTCAAGACAGTATGAATTCGAAGCGCGTCACGCACCTATAAATAATCTATGTATTACTTCGCGCTGTTCAATTGCAACTGCGTACATTGTAAAAAACTGATGTATTCGTAAACAACGTTTTTCTTGAAGGTCAAATTACACAATAAGGTTACCCCTTTTTTCGTGAAGAATGGAATATATCTTCACTTTACATGATTCTTAAAATTCTCTATATTTACTCGTCGTTCCGGCTCGTGAAAATATATGGAATTTTATGTTTCGTGAACATATGCTCTATATGTCACCCAAACGAAAAACCATCCTCTTAATATTCCTTCCTTGCATGAAATGTATATATATTTGCTATGGTATTATAATACTTTTTGAATCATCAAATTCTGTTCATTTTTATGCACAGGCTTTGAGGATACTTATTTTGTCTCATTGTTATGAATTTCATTGCAAATGCTATTTATATGTATGTTATTATTTCTTTCTATGGTAATGTAGAATCCACTTTTCTATGTTACTCAATGCATAATGCTTTAAAATATTTGGCGCAAAACATTATTCTACAGACTTTGCTATCATCATAACTTAAGTTTTTATTTCATGGGAAAAATAATACATGGACGGTGATTGTCTGTTATGAATGACAGCTTTAAGATTGCCCTAGCTTGTCTCATTTACTTTGTTCACAACATTCAATGATTGCTACTTTTGAATAAAAATTATTAGAAATATATAATAGAAAATGATTTCATCTATATCAGCTGTGCAGGTTTTGGTGGTTTGTAAACATATAGCTTTTGTAAATCTGCTTTTCCTTAACTGTTCAAATGTCTTTCGATTAAATATCTGGGTGTTAATTTCAACGTGTCATTCATCTTATACTTATATCAGAAACACCATCCAAATATCTTATAAAATGATTTCATCGACCTGACTATTATGGTATACTCATTTGATTTTATATTTACTTTATTTAAATAGCAGCATATTGATGATTTTCGTAAATTATACAATACCTAATAGTGTATATTTTATATTTGCATATTAGATTGGTTTTTGTTTATCATTTGTAAAAATAAACAATAGCTCCAGGTTCCAGACCCTTATTTACATAAGCAAATACATGTATGTTGAAAGGGTCAAACTTTCCTGACCTTTTAGAACTAGTTTATCTAAGCACATTATATTCTATTTTCTACATTCTGTGTATGCTTCATTGATCCCCATCATTGTATGTAAATGTAGATATAGGATCAGACAATTTACAAATGCATTTGAATTATTTAAATTCGTTATATAAATTGGAATAATAATTCAATATTTAATTTGGCTAACCGGTATCGAATGCATTTTTTTCTTATAAAATGTCGTAATTACTCAGATCATGTAAAAACTATAAAAACAGTACTAAATTCAGAGCCTTAATTTTATAAAAGAAATTGTATAGAAATAATTCAGTCCAGATATGTTCATGTTTTCAGGTAAAATGCAAATGTGAAACGAAAATGTTTGCTCAAGATGCGTTCTAAAATCGTTGTTTGTTTCAGCTTGAAAGCCAAATCATACACCTGGATATAGTAACCGTGTCAAGCAATACCGACACGACAAATGAAAATTATGATGGGACAAAATACATGGCTCAAGAAAAAGCTCCTAGTCTGTTACAATGGAATGACTTCAAGAACTCGACACAAAGCAATCAAGGTATCAATATTGCGTTTTATATAAATAATCATGAATGTTTATAGACTTTAATTAATAAAAACATGAATATGCTTATCACTTACTTACTTTTAAGCATACAGTTCTCTTTATATATTCATACTCCATTTGTGACATGTATTGACATATATAAATTGTTTCATTTAAACTTTTAATACTCATTTATAAGGGTGACACAACAGAATAATGATTTGAAATAACTTTTAGCAGCAGATTCAGTTGCATCTCGGGATAAGTGCTGCTTATTAGCACAAGAGGAAAAACCACATGACGAAATTACAGAAGCAGACAATCATGGTCGTCAAATTTCAGGCTTAATGCCAGTAACAAAGGTATGTCGTTGTATCCTTCCTCTCTTTTTGATCAGTTATTAAACTCTAACCTTTAAGATTCAATATTTTGATATGTTAAATTGAGGACGCACAGCTTTCCACATTTTTTTAACAAAAATATTGTGACGTCAAGTTAAAAAAAATTATGTCATGTTCCAAACAAGTAAACAGACGGACATCTTTAGTAAATGCTCTGAATTGGTTGATGTATCAAATCTTCAATTACATATGATAACATTTTCCATTTTACCTACAGTCTAAAATCAGTAAGAAGCATTATTAGTAAAGCATTGAGTTTGTGTTAATGATAACTTTAATGTTGCATTGCATTTCTGCCCGATGCATTATGCTTTATTATAATTTACATCTTGTATATAGTCAATAGTTGTTTTTTATTCCCAAATTGTTATACTTCAAAAGGTTTCGTTGAAGAAACATCGTGTGTTAGAGTATGAACATCGCAAGTCGAAAACGGAGCATGATGTAAAGCAACTGCCTGTTTCAACAGACATCAAGAGAGGAAGTCTTCCTTTAAAGGGATCGATGTCATACGTATGTCAGTTGATTTTATAATAAATTATCTTAACAGAGTTGCCATTTCATATTTTCTTATATCAAACAATCCGAGACAGCGAGTTTGTTATCTTCTAAGACAAGTAAATGAAGTTATAACTAATAAGAAAATGTCTGTTACGCGGTAGTATCAGCGTTTTAAATTCTACTTTCATATTTAACAAAATATATCATTAACAACTTTGATTTTAAACAAGCTAAAAGTAAACATTTGCGCTTATTCCGTTCTATCAATTCCACTAACTTAAAGATATTGATTTTTTAACTTGATTAACATTATTCAAATGTGATAACAATGTTTATCCAATACGTATGTGAATAAAATACTCATAAATACTCTTGTTTTGCAAAGTAATTAATACTCACAGAGATTAAACGATTAAATGATATTTCTTTTTCTAAATTCAGGTGTTTATGATTTTGCTGTCTTCCTATCTTTCCAATGCCATGAACATACAACCTCCAACCGAAAACGATCAAAGTCTCTCGAAGATACAAACCTTTGTGTCTCTCAGCACTCCTAACTGCAACCCTTCAAATTTAAATATGACCTGCCCTTTTCAAGGTAGTGATAACATGGAACTACTGATCACTCGCTGTGAATTTAAGAAAATGTGTTTCCCAGGATATACACCCGTATGTATTAACATTGAAGAAGGCATGACTTTTATCTGCGCTCCAATAAATCTTAGATGCGAGAAAGGTACGCCTAACTAACTTTTAGTTACTTTATTTGCAATCTCTTAAACTTTCTTTTGAATTGTGTTTTTGTCAATTACCACAATTCTCACAGAATAGATCAATATTTCTGATTTTCCTTTTTCTTTCAAATAGACTTGCTCGTTATTGCATTTCCTTACAAATCTACTAACAAGAAAATAAATTTGCTACAACCTAAAGACTGCACTTCGGTTTCAGTCGTTCATGGTGAAAATCATCAAATCTCTCAAAATATCTAACTCAAGTTTGTAAATTTTTATTTAAAAATGTGTTATGTTCAATAAATATGCTTTGTTTGTACAGGAATTTTTACTGTCAGTGGCTGTATTGTAAAATAAAATGTACTTTAATTGAAACTAAATAAACTATAACATGTGTATGTCGGCCGTTGTATTTGTTGTTTTTTTCTTTGGCGGTGATTCATACATTTTTCATTCACAATCGTATATAAATTGGCGTGAGGGAACTCATTTGCCGTCTAAATTTGCAATTGGGCGGGAAATTCTAATATTAAATGATTCAAGCGCCTTGTCTAGTTAATACAGTAATACGGTATTTAGTGTGGTACTCAAACACTTTATTTTCAGTCTCACTTCTTTTCATTTAGGTCATTGGTGGAAAGTTCGGAAAGACGAGGACGACCCTTCAAAGGTTAAGATTATTGTCGAGAAATGTCCAACTGATTATTTTCAGGAAACAAATTCAAACTGTATCAATGCCTGTAAATCAAAGCACTTAGGTTTAACAAATATTGAAGAAAAATATTTGATCTATAGTGAAGGTAACCACATCTACCCAACTTATATGTATTGCAACTACAAAGAAGGATATTATAACAGGGCTGGGAGATTTCTATTAGATTACGACAGGGAAAGTGAACATGAACCATATTTTTGTAGTGGGAACGCTGAAATGAACAATCCATGCGTAAAAACACAAAAACCCTTGCCTAGTAAGTTAAATCTAACATTTGATTAACAATTTAATTTTAAAAATATATTTGCAGTATTTGTAATGATTACAAAATATATTACCTTCATTTAGTGTGTGTTTTAAAGGTATTTTATTTTATAATTATGACCACTTACTTGATTTAGCATATACGTGTTTTGTTGTTTTGTTTATTATAGATGGGACATGTGTCCTTCCTTGCAACCCATATGAATGTAGAGATGATTACGATAACTTTATCTGCAAACAGACTTGCTGGTAAATATTTCATTACCTAGAACTGCAGTCTTCACTAATGAATACCCTTTTATTTATAAGTTCAAGATGTTTTTCCAGTTATCTTACACTATCAAAAATATATTTCATTACCAGGAACTGCAAAGCCTTCATAGATGATAACTCATTTATTTCTTAGATCACGAATTTCTTCTTAATATCATCTTAAATATATCTGTATTAAATATAAATGTATCTGAACTAATTGGACGTTTCTATTCATTTTTAATTAAACCACTACCTACCCCGGATCAAAAACGTATTTACATTTTTAAATTTTAAAGTTAAATAAAATTCCATTGCAAATGTACAATATTTTCAAGTGACTACATATATGAAGGTTCATGTTGTCTGTGGCACAATATACAGTTTAGAGTAACTATTGTCTCAAAAAGTTGATTATTTTAACAAAATATGAAAAATTAAGTCGCTGAATTTAGACCATTTGGCAAATACTGGTCCCTGGGAACCTTTCATATCTATTTCAAATATATGAGTGAATGTTCTTGATAATAAATAAATAAATTATTTTGGTAATTTGCCACACATTTTTTCCAGGGACCATCTTGAAGATGGACATTCCATAACAGTTACTGTTACAGATAAACAACCTGACTTAGACACAGGTATGGTATTTTACTCTGCTACAAATACATGTTTTGTAATTTGATTATTTCATATACATAGTTATTGTTGCAAACATTAACCTTATCAAAAGACCCTTTTTTAGTAAATTTTTATAAATATAAATCATAAAAAACTATTTGACGTTGATATATGTATGCTTTGATTTTCTTGGAACTCTGTGCTGGTTTTAGTGTTCAATGTATATGTAGGTCCTGTTTATTTACGGGTGGGTTGTGTTCATTAAACGCCGCCTTTCCTTGTTGGTCTTTTTTTAAAATAATTTTTAGGCGAGTTTTATCTTTTGTTTGAAATTTTAGTTATATCCCGTTTAACACATTAACTCTCACTTGTACGTAACAAGTTTAAATTAAATCCTTTTATTTGTATTAATTCATTCAAGAATTTCACTTCTCATTCCAAAATGGTTAAAATAATTCAATATCCACTATTAAAGGGCCAGTTATAACTTGTATCTGAAAGCTCTTGTTGTTTGAAAATTGAATTTCGAAACACTCGTTATTATACGAATCGCATTGCGTTATTGCCAGATATTGCCGAATGCGATAGAGAACCATGGGTTTGTGAAAATGGGATATGCAAACAATCTTTTAATGGATATGTTTGCCAATGCTACCCAGGATTTGTGAACGATAGAGAAACTGGAAGATGTATAGGTACGTAAAAACAGCTACTCCTATCAATAAGCATTCATACCAGTAAGTGGTGCTTGATAAACTTTGATTTTCTGCTACATACACTGTATACTGATAATTTAGCAAGCTTATATTCACATTGTAGAAAAAGTAGTCGATACCGGCAAGTTAACCATATTTTAAATTCAAACTATTATCAAAAGAGTATCATTACATTTGAGTAATTAATTAGTATTACAAAAAAGAAATAAATTTAATATCCTTAATTAAGTCTTATTCGATCTGTTTTGTAAATATCTAAATATAAGAGATGGTTATGAATGTATTTGTGTATGTAAACACAATTATATCTTGTAGTATTCTTTTATTCGATGGTGTGCTCCCAAAAACTAAAATTTATCTCGTATTTATATGTACTATTAATTGCTTAATATGTTGATTTGTTTAGTCAGTATAGTTGTGTACGGTCAGTAATTTTGTTTCGTTTTACATGACTATTGACGAAAAATGTTATTTCAATCTCAGGATCAGATGTGACTCCCAAAACAAACACTTTAGCAACGGAAATCATCGTTTTAATTGTTATATGTGTGACATTTGGAGGTATGTATCATTTGAATTCCAAATTTCAGATACAGACAAGTGTTTTTAAAGACATTTTTACAGTAAAATAAAAATTAAACCATTGATAGCATTTTTTAAATATTTTTTGTATGGAAAGTAAAATTGAATCAAGAATTCAAAAATAAAAAGAAAATATATGTTGACACGTTGGTATATGTAAAATGAATGACAGTTCCCATGCTAACCGTATAATTATCTGAAAACTGTCAAAGTATTCACAATTTGTTATTAAAAATAAAAATGTATAAAACAGTTTAAGGTAAGATACCTGTAATGGGTATATTTAGGAACCTGATCAAGCTCAAAATTTTATCAAAGTACTCTATCTTGCTTATTTAATTGAAACTTTTAAAATATATTAAAAAAGGCAGCTTTTACTGACATTGTAAATTTTTGTTATGTTTCAACACATTCTGATAACAAATTAACAATAAACTTTTCACATAATATATTGGCTTCAGCCAATTGGCTAAAACCTATTCCAAGATATCTAAAACTTAAAAAAATAAAATAAATAAATTTAAAATAAAAATTATTATTATTTGTATTGAAATATCTGAATTGGGGCAAGCAAATTGCTTCTATAACTTTTAACACTTTTCCATAGCGATCAAAATTTGGAATTTCTTGACCACTTTCCACATTACGTTTTTGACAACATGATTTAAAAATTGTTCCTCAAATATATGGATATCAAACTGTATGCCAACAAGAATAACCCGTCTAACTTATCTCTTGAAAAATACAGCATATCTTTTAAAATATGAATATTTTTTTTTTTGTTAAAACAGAGTATGAAATAAATTACAGTCATTTAAAAGAAATCATCAAATATTTTTTATTATATTTGTCAGGTTAACATTCTCAAAAAATTAAATGCTACATGTAAACTTCCAACACCTTACAAGAAAATTAATGAAATTTATTACAAGAATAACTATTTCATCACAAGATAAATAACTGCTTCTTTGATTTTGTACAAAAAAAATTTAACAACAATAATCTGAACATATTCTTTTCAGAATGTGTTTTTCATGTTTCATAAGTCAGCAAAATGCAAAAAAGCAAATATGTGTTGACATTATAGACCTTTTGTTTCCATATAATTATTCCAAATGTCAAAACGATCGCGCTTTCTTTAGAAAAAACAATTTACTGTGTTGTACAAAATGCATTCAATTTGTTATATAAACCAAAATAGTTGAAATATAAATTAATAAGAATATTCATAAACCATTATATATGGATATATTTTAATTAGTCTGTTTCCATCAAACTGAATGATATTGACAAATTAATAAAAATTAAAGTTCGGGTTGAATGAAATGAAAAGTACTTCATATTTTTATTTTTGAATTTCAAATGATTTATATTTATTTTCAGTTTGTTTGATGACCATTATAGTTGCGTTTTGCATTCGCAAAAAATGCAAGTATAATATTATTTCTATATGTGTTTTACATTAGTTTAGGCGATTCGGTTCTATTCGGCATTTGAAACTGTACAATTTAGCACTTTTGAATTATCTATCATGAACAAATAGAATTTGACCGAGTCGGTAATTTTTATAATTTTGTTGCTGAAAGAAATGTACCTTATAATTATAAAAATCTTGCCGTTAATTCTTTAAGGGTGTTTACTTCTTAGCTAGCTTAGATTATCAACTGATACGCATTTTTATGTATATCAGAACCGTTGTTCACGAACGCCAAAACTTGTTGCTATGATTGTTTTCAATATCATGTAGCTGACATATCTCGGTGATTTATTTGATAATTTTATAAATTTATTATTTGTATATGCTCATATACGCTGCATCTTTAAAGATGTAGTTTTAAAAAGTTTACAAACTTTAATCAATGTAAATCTACTAAGCCATGATAAAAACGCCAATTAAAGCTGATTATCATTTGATTTAACGGATAAGATATATCTTAATACAGGTAAGGCACCATCGGATGGAGCAGAAGACGGAAACTCTTCTTCGCGTCACAACTCCTCAGCTGATACAGGTATTAATTTTTGTGATTAAGGTATTAGCACCCTAATGCATTACCTCCGCGTTGAAGAGTAATCAAATAGGCTAGAACTACTGTTAACTACATTGAAAATGAGGGCCATGGTTTCAATCCACAGAAGGGTCAACTTATTTTTCCTTTCTTTTTTTCTTTTAACATTATTTATGTATCTCTCATGTCCCATTTGGAAAGAAAAAAGTGTTTAATTTTGATTTTTTAATTTATATAGGTATTTATTGGCTAAATTATGCTAAATCTAGTAATAAATATGATTCCTGATATTTTCAAAGTGTAATATAATTAAAACTAGACGGTAAAAGTATTTCATATTTTACAAGATCAACCAATATACTTTTTTAAAAATTTAGTGAAACTTTGAAAACAGGCACTCATTTGGGTAAATTTTAAGAATTTTTTTAAATTAGGCTCCCTAAGTAGAAAAATGGTCAGACACATGGTAAAAATGGGTGGGGTAGGGTAACATTTGTATACAGATTTCATAAATTTTATGTAGAAACCATAATTTTGCTTATGTGGATTTAGCTGAATGGTACTATTTGTTTCTTACCAAAAATTAATGGGAAAACATTTTTCATTAGAGAGTTATTACAGATTATTTAAAGGTTCCTCATTTCTAAAAAAGGGCCCTCATAACTTCCTAGCTTGAGTTCAGAAAAGTGGCCATAACTTGATTTCCGTACGGTAAACTTTGTTTAAATTTTGCATACAGGTGAACTTTAAGGTATACATTTGACCTATGATATCAATTTTTCAGTTCCTTATAGTGCCCATTAGGGTCCTAATACCTTAAACAACATGTTTACAGTTGTTTAAAAATTATTCATTACCTTGTTTTCTATTACCGATTATACTTAATTTCATTTCCCAAAGACATTTGATGACAACAAAATTTCTGTTACGTAGATCTTTTCTTAATATAGTTAATTCTTGACTTTCCGTTTTACAGTAAGAATTTCGCCAGATATTGGCTGTGTGTCGGATGCATCTGATATTTCACAGAAAAATCATTGCCAAGTATCAAGGCCAACACTTCTTAATATCATATGACAAAGTGCAAAGAGAATATCACATGAGGTTATTAACAGAATCTTATCTTATTTATTGCATAATCCCAAACAGAAATGAGTCAAGAAACAGTGAAGTGTTATTATTTTAATGAATTTATAGTTTGGCCTAAAATTTGGCCGACAGTCCTAAGATTTTATGCACAGGTTAGTCATGGCTGAATTTTATTTCATTTCATCAAGCGTCAAGGTCACAATGACAATATGTAATCTTATTATATTCTTATCAATAACTTGAAACGGAATAAAGCTTAGTTTTTTAACTTAAAGGAGCATTGTCCTTGGCCAGTAGATATGCAAAGAAAATGTATGTAAATATTCCACTGTGAAAGCAAATAAATTAGGGCATTATTTCGTATGGACACACTCATATGTTTCCGTCCACCTGTGAAATAATACGTCCATATGAAATAATAATAAGTCCACTGCAATCCATATGCATCAAAACAAAATTATTACAGAATTAGGGGCCTTTTCAAAGTTAAGAATAATATATTTTGCAATATCTTGTTTTACTAATGGTTTAAGTTAATAGGTATTGCATGTAGTTCTACATGTACCACGCAATATTTGATAATGGAAACCGATTATACATATAAAACATATATGGGGAAATAAAATATATTTCGCTAAAACTTTGATTGAAAATATGTCTGAAAGTCAAAATCAATTTAAAAATGCCAACTGAGTACCATTAAAAACAAAGAATTGTTTATTGAAGTTAACATGTAGACATTCTGTGCTCTCGTTCCTACAACTATAAATATAATAAGCATATAAATTATGTACAGCTTACTTTTATATCTATATAGGTGAACTACTACTCTATATATGTGATTTATTTGGTAAACAACGCCCAGCATAAAATTACTATTTGTTGACTGTTTAGTTTCTTAGCGTAGGTTAGACCGAAATACCGTATCCGTTCTTTGTATTGTTACTATTGTGTTCGAGGTCCTTATCTATAGACTGACGGAAAGGGCAGCAAAATTGCGATTGTTGTTTCACTTTCAAGCATTGACAGTAGTCGAGCAAGCTGTCATACCAACAGCTCTTTTTTCAGTTGAGTTGAGTTCTGTAGACGAAAGTAACAACTCAGATGACTTAAGACATGAAACGGATCAGAAAAAACAGTCTATAGTATTCAAAGGAAAATCAACGAACGTTTACATAACAAACCATTTCAATACAGACGGAACAAAAGATAATTTGGTAAGTGAAGGTTTAATTAAATTTAAAATTATTAAAACAACTAACATGTAAATAAACAATAATTTGTCGGCGTAAGGCTTATATCTGTTCGTAAAAATATTTTTGCACATGAATTGAAACATTTGACATACAAACATGTTAAATAAGAACTTAAAGCTAATGTAAAAATAAATTACATCGACCATATTTAATTTTGTCAAAGTGGTAAAGAATCTTCAAGTAAAACATGTTTTTTTTAAGGAATCCACATTTAGAACAAAAGAAGAAGACCAAAATTATTCTACTTCCAAAACAGGTTTGAGTAATGTTTTTTTATCTTGTTTCATTTCAGAAGTAAAGACTTTCTAAAATAAACCAATAAAGGTTGTCAAATGTTTTTATCCAAAAAGTTATACAGCCTTGAGACCAATGTGTCCAATATATTAGTTTACATTCGGCCTTTACCATTAAATCGTACGCTTAATTTAAAACGTAGGTATTTTATCGTTGTAATGAATTTCATACTTACTGAAATATATTTTTACAGATTATGCATTAAAAGATTTTTGATTGATAGTGTCTTGGAAAAGGTCTTAAAACTAAAAACTTATGATTGGCGAAGCATATTGTTTACAACATTTAAAAGAATAATGCACAGTTTCTAATATTGATAACGGAGTAATTGTTTTTGCAATAGGTGCCTGTTTCAATTATTACACACAAAGAGCACAAACAATGTATATATAACAAAATGTTTCTCGATTTATATCGAGAAACAAAAACATTCCACATAATATTTAGCTTGATCAAAATATTAAGCTTTATCAAAAGTATAACTACATATATTATCATATATAATAATTCTAGATTCCGCATGCGAAATTGAGCTAGAAGATTCAAATGAACAAATTGCAAGACCATTGGGCATGTTTCAAACTGTTTCAAATAATGCACCATTTACTAACGACTTTAGCGAAGAGGAGAAAGAACATTTGTTAGCTAATTCAAGTTATGGTAAGAAAAGAAAAGATAAAAGAAATATTTTGTTAGACCTAAGCAAATGGTGGTTTGGCCAAGTGCCGGAATAATCATCTAAAGATTGTTGGTCATATGGGCTGAAACCCTTTTTGGGGAAAGCTTTTATCATTTTATTATCTTATTTATTTCCATAGCAATAATTATCAAACCCGTTAGTACTGGTTTGTTCGTGGAAGGGATTCGAATTCGTATATATGAGCTTAGAGCTTACTTCGCAATCAATCTTATTTAAAAATAATTTATGTTTTAACTAAAACTGTTATCTAATTTCGATCTAACCCCGGGAAATCCCGCTGATAGAAAATATGTAAGAGGCGATAATATGGAGACTGAGAAAAAAATATTTTGTTCAAACTTTTCCAAACTAACTGTTGACACATTGAACTCGGACAAATTTACAGATAACTTTATTGTAACGTACGTTTCCGATCTTAATGATTCAATATTTAACATTCTTTGCCAATATTGGTCTTCATTATGCAATAAAAACTGTTAAACAAGAGAACTTATATACAAAGCTTATTCATGTCTAAAGAAACTATGCTTTGTTTTCAAGGCTATTTTTTCCAGCAGAAAACAACATATTTATGTTTCGTTTCATAGGTTAGCAACATAGTTAAGATGTCGCTGTGACCATTTGAGGAAACATATTTCTTTTACTTTTAAAAGTTGATGGACTTGAGAGAACATTATATTTATTTGCGATTTCAGGTGATGCAAAGTTAAATCTTGGAGAGTTCAAAAAAGATACTGATGACACAAACACACAAGCAGCAACGAATTGTTTGAATCAGCTCCTGCGGAGCTGCGGCGCAATAATACACAGTAACAAAGTTATGGGGTCTGCTTTCCGTGTGGGTCGATTTTATGTGATGACATCATTTCATGTTCTTCGTAAAATAGTTAGAGGTTTGATTTGTTTTATTAAAACAAAATTATCATGCATATGAATACCAGGAAAAAATAATCGATTTACGACAATGTAAAATATTAAACATTTTATCCATCTTTTATACCTTGTTTGTTTATGGTTTGTGCTTTTTGATTCGAATGGTTTTCTTAAGGTCAAATTTCCACTTTATATTATTTATGAAATCTAATCATGGTTGCGAAAAGTCTTATTGATCCAAATGTTTAATGTCATATGATTATTTATATTATATATTTCTAATCTTAATATGAATTTTTGTCATGAGAATCACATTAAAGTTATTTTTTTTTTAAATTGAAGCATTCCAATAAATTTACTTCAAAAACCAAATCACTCTTCTGATAAGTAAAGAAAACTATTGATGAACAAGGGAAATATGTGTTATTATTACATAATGTCTTCTAAAATCACCTATTCCTTATTTACAACTGTTTAATTGAACCACTGAAATCCTGAACATGTCCAGAGATGAAATAACTATTGAAACACTTCTGTCATTGGGTATTTCCGTTTACGCCGTCTGCTAATATTCGGTAATCTAACGTCACTGTTGCGTTACGTAAAAATAAACGTCTGTAAAATCAGTTTCAACGTTTCTAACTGATATTGTATAGGAATAGTGTAAAGTACACTTAACAATTTTACAGTTGTTAAAATGTTCTAAATATGTTATTGCAACATGTATAATAGTTTGATTGCAAAGCTTTCTGCCTCTGGCAACAGGTCCAAATGTCATCCCTGTTACCTTCCATAAAATAAAAAATACAACAATAATAAGAATCATATCAAAGATTTTCAATGTTTACACAAGAATATGATTTTCATTACAGATCAGACAGGCAGCACATACTATGACTTTTCACGGATTGAACAAGAAGAGTTGGGAGTTAATTTTAACGAATCCATCATGAACCCTCACAGACGGAGATTTTCATTGAAATATAGATATCATGATGAAGAATACGATTTTGCCATACTTGAAATAAAAAATATTGAACTACACGAAAATCTCCCGGACCCTCTATTGTTATGGAAACACGACAGCTATTATTTGTTTATAGAGGAAGTTATTCTTATAGGTTATGGTAATAAGAAGAACGAAAATGAAAAACATTGGGAAATATGTAAGATAATCGAAGAAGACACTTTTAACAGAAGGCACAGGGAAGCACTTGCAAGTTTGGAACAAAATGCACAGGAATATAAAAATGACATACCTGGACATGATAAGTCTTCTGTTGATCGAGGCTACCATGGTCTTGATAACGAACTATTTATCAAATTTGATTGCTTTATGGAACATGGATTATCTGGTGGTCCAGTTATTACGAAAGAAGTTAATTCACCAAAAGTGATAGGCATAGTTAAAGGAGGTCAACCCGATTTTTACTATAAACTGTCTGAGAGGAAACGAGCCGCTTTTGATAGGAAACATCTATTTGAGGTTGGAGTAAAAATGCATTTGATACACCAAAAAATGTTAACGCAAGACCCAGCCCTTGCTTCTGAAATATTTCCTAAAGATTGAAAAAGAATTAACAGAACATGGAGTCTTGTTTCAGATATTAAAAAAACAAAACATTATTTTATTTTTTCATCATCAGCTTTTTGAATTCGAATTCCAATAATGAATAATATTTTGTGTTTCTTTATGATGATTTCCTTTCTATGTACAAAGCAAAACGAAATATTAACTCTTGTTTAAGATTTATAAAATATGACGATTTAAATTATCCGACACTATCACCATTTTCATAAATGGCATTTATTATAATGAAAAATAAAACAGTCAATAATATAAAATGATTTTATGCATTTTATGCAAGTTCTCGAAAACATAAAGAAAGTACACAATTATTGCGTTATACCTTCGATTCAATAACAAAAGCAATATTTCATCATTATCGTTATCATAGCAGCAACAATAACAATTTAATAGCACAACATACATGCATACATAAAGGTTGTTAATAAATGCTACATTACATTAACATTCCTTTTATACTGTGCTTACAAAGTGATTATAAAACTATTTTATTTACTTTGTAGATTAGATTACAGTCTGTCAAGACAACAAGTGGGTTTTATTAGAATTTGTCTTAATTGCATTTTGATGTACTTTGTGTAAATTGTAATCGTAAAAAATAGATATTATGGCAGTAATCTATTTTTGTCACGTTTAATCAAATGGACACCCAACTTTAACCTGCTGACACCGAGAGTGCGTTGGAGATTCACGTTTTACACAAACATTGAAGACAAACTTTTTATTTCATTTTAAATAAACAATTTATTTTAATTTCAAACCTTTTATAACACTAATAATCCTTATTTTAGCTAGACATAACACACCTCGTTTATTTCATAACTGTTATTTCCGAATCTGACTAACGCTGTAAAAGGGCGTATTTATATATTAGGCTAATTTACCGCCAAAAAAGTAACATTACAAGAAAAGCAAAAAAAGTGAGAAAGTCGTGGCGAGGACCAAAACGTAGAAGTATAATTTTCCTGCCTTCCTTATTTTTGGCGGGAAGTTATTATGTACCAAGACGAGGAGCAATAACATATAGCTCATTCATTAATAATAGCAAAAAAATGAAAATCTTTATTACAAATTCAAATTAAACTTTATATTCAAATCAAAAATAAATACTTTGGCATAAATAAAAATACTCGTGTATTCCTCAACACTCCCAGCAAGGAGGCTAAGGTAACAAAGATTGGTTACAACTAAATAAAACATAAACTATACCAGTATTTTTACTATTCTGTGTAGGAATATCATTAGTCATATACTGTTCAGTATGTATAAGTTCATCTCCTCAATAGGTATACACTACTTCAGCTATTACCGATGTTATGACTCTTACTCTTCTTATGTTTTCTGGTATGTCAACATTTAAGATTTCAACATCATCATCATCTGATTCCGTATACGTATCATTTGTCGCACTTATTTCTTTTGCGGCGCTTGTACTTCCTGTATCAGCTGTTCTACTATCATTTGCATCTTATTCTTCCATTACTTTTCCAATTTGCTCTTCTCTCTCTCTTTCTATCTCATTTATTTCTTCATCATAGTTACATGTATCTGTTTTTGTGCATTGTTTCTTATCATCTTCATTATCATTTTCATCATTTCTGTTTTCATATTATAACAGGTTTCACCAGTAACTTCCTCGTCGCTTGAAATACTTAAATAGAAAATGTTATAAATTTCATCCATCTGATCATCTGCATTAATTATAAATTCATATTCACTCTCTGTTTCACCTTTATACTTTATTTCTATTTATTTTCTTTTACAGTTTTCCTCTCCTCCATTCCAATCCTCTTCACTTTTTTGACCATCAGAATTATTTAATTCATCACTTCTTGAATCACTATCTGAATCACTATCATTATTACTTGCATCACTATGTGATTCACAGTCATCATAACAATCACTGACATAACTACTTTCATCATTACTTGCATCACTATTTGAATCAATGTCATCATTATTTGCATCACTTTTTTATCAATCATTTCAACTTTTTTTTATCTCTTTCTGTAACAACATTTTATCATTTCTTCTCTATTACATCATATTTCATCACCCC